>NC_092095.1:4652593-4803716 GCF_045679555.1 Salvelinus alpinus
GGGCCATGTCTGGGCTAACATGCTAGTCAGTTATAGGGGTCATGTCTGGGCTAACATCCTAATCAGTTATAGGGGCCATGTCTGGGCTAACATCCTAGTCAGTTATAGGGGTCATGTCTGGGCTAACATGCTAGTCAGTTATAGGGGTCATGTCTGGGCTAACATGCTAGTCAGTTATAGGGGCCATGTCTGGGCTAACTGATTTTTCATATTGATCAACTCAGTGTAGAGCCAAGAGGAAACAAGCTATTGTCTTGTATTGGTGAGGCCAACAACATTTAACTTCAATTACATCTATAACTTTCACATTAAATCCACCTGACTGCTAACTGGGATAGACAGGCTACCTATGCAACAGGTAACCTATCCTTTTGATGGTACAGTGACGTGATTGGGTGATCAGGTAACGGAGGTAAAGGAAAGGGAAGGTGTGAAGGAAGGATTTGGCTCCTGGGATGTCTCCTCCCCTCTCTACCTGCCTCCAGACACTAATATCTGATCTGGCTGCACACCAACATGTTGCATAATAAAGCACATTGTTCATCCCACAGGGGAAAGGATTTCTTCTGTTTATACTTCCAATAATGACTTTCAGACCGAATGTCACGTGCCCTAGAGACAGGACACTAGACAACCATCTCAGACAGTCAATCACGTCACCACTCAAGCACGATCCCAATGCCTGTTGAGGAACGGAATCAAACGGATCTTACCTTGGTACAGGTAGATCATAAAAACATTTCTAAAAAAAAATAAAAAAATCGTTTGAAATTGTGTACTCGAGTCATCCCTCAAAGAGGTGCCGACGGATCATGCATAGAAGTCGCATCTAACAGATTGTGAAGATTCCTCAACAATATGAACAGATTTCACACCATATTTCATATATCTACAGTTCAACCTACCATGTTTTTCTGCTTTGCCGTTTGATTCCATCCCAATTCGATCAGATCAGTCCAAAGTTGCAGGTGCGTAAAATCCCCCCAACAAATGCTCAAGTCTCAGGGTCTCTATGGGATAAATGCGAATAGCAAAGCGGCGATAAAAAGCAGTGCGCAGGTCTCGCACCATCAGTCCGCTACAAACTTCAGGCTGCTGATGAGATCCAGACAGTGGGTAACGCTGTCAGTATCCTACAGCCAATACCAAGCAGCGCTGTCAGTAGCCTACAGCCAATACCAAGCATGCGCTCTGACCTGCCGCGCAGTCAGTCCACACCAACAGCACAGCCACACCGGTCTGACGGGTCCTCTTATTGACTCTGCAGCCTGGTCCACACCAACAGCACCGCGCAATCAGTCCACAATAACAAACAGCACAGCCACACCGGTCTGACGGGTCCTCTTTTTGACTCTGCAGCCTGGTCTACACCTCTACATTAAGTTCCTGACATAGGGGACATTCTGATATGTTGTGCCATTCATATGTATAGTGTCTCTGTGTGTCTGACAATGCTGATTGGCTGAGCTGTTGGAGGTCATGAATACTAGCTTAATGCAGTAAAATACAGTATATGTTTATTTCCCAAATCTATCCGTTTTGAATACTTCTAATGATGGAGAATTAATCCTAATTGTATAACTTATTACAACACAAGGCAGTCTTAAGGAAAGGGCTATGGTCTTAACCTGTAGGCCTGGTCTGTCTGACAGAGTGGATGCATTCCAGCATTGGTTACATACTGAGTCACCGTGGTTACATACTGAGTCACCGTGGTTACATACTGAGTCACCGTGGTTACATACTGAGTCACCGTGGTTACATACTGAGTCACCGTGGTTACATACTGAGTCACCGTGGTTACATACTGAGTCACCGTGGTTACATACTGAGTCACCGTGGTTACATACTGAGTCACCGTGGTTACATACTGAGTCACAGTGGTTACATACTGAGTCACCATGGTTACATGCTGAGTCACCATGGTTACATGCTGAGTCACCGTGGTTACATACTGAGTCACCGCGGTTACATACTGAGTCACCGCGGTTACATACTGAGTCACAGTGGTTACATACTGAGTCACCATGGTTACATACTGAGTCACCATGGTTACATGCTGAGTCACCATGGTTACATGCTGAGTCACCATGGTTACATACTGAGTCACCGTGGTTACATACTGAGTCACCGTGGTTACATACTGAGTCACCATGGTTACAAATTGAGTCACATTGGTTACATACTGAGTCACCATGGTTACATGCTGAGTCACCATGGTTACATGCTGAGTCACCGTGGTTACATACTGAGTCACCGTGGTTACATACTGAGTCACCATGGTTACAAATTGAGTCACCTTGGTTACATACTGAGTCACCATGGTTACATACCGAGTCACCATGGTTACATACCGAGTTACCATGGTTACATACTGAGTTACCATGGCTACATACTGAGTCACCATGGTTACATACTGAGCCAAAATGAGCAGAAGTATGTGCTAAAGCAACAGATAAAAACAGCAGGTGTTTGACTTCATGCCTCGTCCATCAGACTCAGGCATGCTTGTCTCAGCTCCAGTCACATGACAAGGCATGCATGTCTCAGCTCCAGTCACATGACAAGGCATGCATGTCTCAGCTCCAGTCACATGACAAGGCATGCATGTCTCAGCTCCAGTCACATGACAAGGCATGCATGTCTCAGCTCCAGTCACATGACAAGGCATGCATGTCTCAGCTCCAGTCACATGACAAGACATGCATGTCTCAGCTCCAGTCACATGACAAGGCATGCATGTCTCAGCTCCAGTCACATGACAAGGCATGCATGTCTCAGCTCCAGTCACATGACAAGGCATGCATGTCTCAGCTCCAGTCACATGACAAGGCATGTATGTCTCAGCTCCAGTCACATGACAAGGCATGCATGTCTCAGCTCCAGTCACATGACAAGACATGCATGTCTCAGCTCCAGTCACATGACAAGACATGCATGTCTCAGCTCCAGTCACATGACAAGGCATGCATGTCTCAGCTCCAGTCACATGACAAGGCATGCATGTCTCAGCTCCAGTCACATGACAAGACATGCATGTCTCAGCTCCAGTCACATGACAAGGCATGCATGTCTCAGCTCCAGTCACATGACAAGACATGCATGTCTCAGCTCCAGTCACATGACAAGACATGCATGTCTCAGCTCCAGTCACATGACAAGACATGCATGTCTCAGCTCCAGTCACATGACAAGACATGCATGTCTCAGCTCCAGTCACATGACAAGACATGCATGTCTCAGCTCCAGTCACATGACAAGACATGCATGTCTCAGCTCCAGTCACATGACAAGGCATGCATGTCTCAGCTCCAGTCACATGACAAGACATGCATGTCTCAGCTCCAGTCACATGACAAGGCATGCATGTCTCAGCTCCAGTCACATGACAAGACATGCATGTCTCAGCTCCAGTCACATGACAAGGCATGCATGTCTCAGCTCCAGTCACATGACAAGGCATGCATGTCTCAGCTCCAGTCACATGACAAGGCATGCATGTCTCAGCTCCAGTCACATGACAAGGCATGCATGTCTCAGCTCCAGTCACATGACAAGACATGCATGTCTCAGCTCCAGTCACATGACAAGGCATGCATGTCTCAGCTCCAGTCACATGACAAGGCATGCATGTCTCAGCTCCAGTCACATGACAAGACATGCATGTCTCAGCTCCAGTCACATGACAAGGCATGCATGTCTCAGCTCCAGTCACATGACAAGACATGCATGTCTCAGCTCCAGTCACATGACAAGGCATGCATGTCTCAGCTCCAGTCACATGACAAGGCATGCATGTCTCAGCTCCAGTCACATGACAAGGCATGCATGTCTCAGCTCCAGTCACATGACAAGGCATGCATGTCTCAGCTCCAGTCACATGACAAGACATGCATGTCTCAGCTCCAGTCACATGACAAGGCATGCATGTCTCAGCTCCAGTCACATGACAAGGCATGCATGTCTCAGCTCCAGTCACATGACAAGACATGCATGTCTCAGCTCCAGTCACATGACAAGGCATGCATGTCTCAGCTCCAGTCACATGACAAGGCATGCATGTCTCAGCTCCAGTCACATGACAAGGCATGCATGTCTCAGCTCCAGTCACATGACAAGGCATGCATGTCTCAGCTCCAGTCACATGACAAGGCATGCATGTCTCAGCTCCAGTCACATGACAAGACATGCATGTCTCAGCTCCAGTCACATGACAAGACATGCATGTCTCAGCTCCAGTCACATGACAAGACATGCATGTCTCAGCTCCAGTCACATGACAAGGCATGCATGTCTCAGCTCCAGTCACATGACAAGGCATGCATGTCTCAGCTCCAGTCACATGACAAGGCATGCATGTCTCAGCTCCAGTCACATGACAAGGCATGCATGTCTCAGCTCCAGTCACATGACAAGGCATGCATGTCTCAGCTCCAGTCACTTGACAAGACATGCATGTCTCAGCTCCAGTCACATGACAAGGCATGCATGTCTCAGCTCCAGTCACATGACAAGACATGCATGTCTCAGCTCCAGTCACATGACAAGACATGCATGTCTCAGCTCCAGTCACTTGACAAGACATGCATGTCTCAGCTCCAGTCACATGACAAGGCATGCATGTCTCAGCTCCAGTCACATGACAAGACATGCATGTCTCAGCTCCAGTGATTAGGGGTTAGGGTAAAGGGTTAGGGGTAGGGTTAGGAGTTAGGTTAAAGGGTTAAGGTTAGGGGAAGGGTTAGGGTTAGGAGTTAGGTTATCTGAATCTGAATGTAACCACCGTATGCCACAATAACACTAAAGTTCTTCACAAAAATGATTTGAATGCATTTAAATGGTTTGAAACTTGTCTGCCTGTTGAACACACATCCTCAGCCTTCTATAGGAATTTAACGACTGCATAGGACTATGTTTTGGATGACTGGCTGCGAATGCTTATTGAATTGTTTTATTTCTGCCTTTTCTATTCCAGACATTCTGAAATTCACTAAAGCATCCCATGTATGTAACTTTAGTCTTTCACTTTTCAATCAAAAATTCACTAGGAGTTAGGAGTTAGGATAAGGGTTATCAGTTAGGAGTTAGGTTAGGGTTAGGAGTTAGGTTAGGGTTAGGGTTAGGAGTTAGGTTAGGGTTAGGAGTTAGGAGTTAGGTTAGGGTTAGGAGTTAGGTTAGGGGTTAGGTTAGGAGTTAGGAGTTAGGTTAGGTTAGGGTTAGGAGTTAGGAGTTAGGAGTTAGGTTAGGGTTAGGGTTAGGGTTAGGAGCTAGGGTTAGGGTTAGGAGTTAGGTTAGGGTTAGGAGTTAGGAGTTAGGAGTTAGGTTAAAGGGTTAGGGTTAGGGGAGGGGTTAGGGGTAGGGGTAGGGGTAGGGTTAGGGGTAGGGTTAGGGTTAGGGTTAGGGTTAGGGTTAGGGTTAGGGTTAGGGTTAGGGTTAGGGTTAGGGTTAGGGTTAGGGTTAGGGTTAGGGGTAGGGGTAGGGTTAGGTTAGGGTTAGGGTTAGGGTTAGGGTTAGGGTTAGGGTTAGGGTTAGGGTTAGGGTTAGGGTTAGGGTTAGGGTTAGGGTTAGGGTTAGGGTTAGGGGTAGGGGTAGGGGTAGGGTTAGGGGTAGGGTTAGGGGAGGGGTTAGGGGAGGGGTTAGGGTTAGGGTTAGGAGTTAGGTTAAAGGGTTAGGGGTAGGGGAGGGGTTAGCTATCATGCTAAGTAGCTGTAAAGTTGTTAATCAGACAAAATGCTATAGTTGTCGGTGATGAGATTCAAACACAAAACCTTTGGATTGCTAGTCACCCCATTTTAATTTTTCCTTAAGCAACCTTCAGTCTTATGTAACCATACTAAACATAACCTATCATACTAATTTCAGTGTCCCTGATTTTTGTTTTCTATGTTACGGCCAGCCTTTGAGACCGGCCTGGCTGAGCTGTTTGTCACGGACATCCTCCACCTCACCCTCCTCTATGGAGGAAAAGCTGTTTCACAACAGTCACAGTAGAGAGCTCTCTGAAAGCCTGTAACACGTGGCTGACACACCCTGCTTTAGACACACCCAAAATGTTTCAGGTGTGCACTGCAAATAGTCCCTCCTTTCACAGTAGCCTATTAAACTATGTAACCTAAAGAGCTTTTATTTTCATTAAGTCACAATGTTCATAAACGGTTAATGACACACGGTCCTATGAAGTAAGAGTTGGTGTTTAACCATAGAACTAGAGTATGAGTAGGTCAGAACTGTTACCGTGTAGCAGGCGTGCTGGATCATGTTGGAAACCACAACAGTAGCAGAGGACATGCTCTCAAGTATGTCTTGATTCTACGATAGGAGATTCCTGCAAAATTCCTGCACTTTTAATCAAGCAAATAGATTGCCTGATCAGTGGCACTGGACTTACTAGCTTGGCAAATGATTGCCATTTTGACAGGTGAAAACATGACAGCAATATTATTTCATAGAGAAAAATGTTTTGTGCACATTTATTAAACACATTAGTGACTTCCTCGTGGCTGAACGATGAAAGATGTTTGGGTAACAAAGAAAATTGTTCAGCACGCACTTGGTTTAAAAAAGACAACCAGGCTGTCACTAAGCCCCAAGCAACTATCCTGAACCATTCATAAAACAACCAGGCTGTCACTAAGCCCCAAGCAACTATCCTGAACCATTCATAAGACAACCAGGCTGTCACTAAGCTCCAAGCAACTATCCTGGACCATTCATAAGACAACCAGGCTGTCACTAAGCTCCAAGCAACTATCCTGAACCATTCATAAGACAACCAGGCTGTCACTAAGCTCCAAGCAACTATCCTGCACCATTCATAAGACAACCAGGCTGTCACTAAGCTTCAAGCAACTATCCTGGACCATTCATAAGACAACCAGGCTGTCACTAAGCCCCAAGCAACTATCCTGAACCATTCATAAGACAACCATGCTGTCACTAAGCTTCAAGCAACTATCCTGGACCATTCATAAGACAACCAGGCTGTCACTAAGCCCCAAGCAACTATCCTGAACCATTCATAAGACAACCAGGCTGTCACTAAGCTCCAAACAACTATCCTGAACCATTCATAAGACAACCAGGCTGTCACTAAGCTCCAAACAACTATCCTGCACCATTCATAAGACAACCAGGCTGTCACTAAGCTCCAAACAACTATCCTGAACCATTCATAAGACAACCAGGCTGTCACTAAGCTCCAAACAACTATCCTGCACCATTCATAAGACAACCACGATGTCACTAAGCTCCAAGAAACATATTCTCATAACGTTATGAGCTACATCCAGATTACAAGCAGTTGGTAAACTGGTGATGTCTTTCCCCACTGGGTAAGTAGAGTATCTCTGTTCTCTAGTCCAGACCACCATGCTGTCAGTAGTCTCTGTTCTCTTCTCCAGACTACCATGGTGTCAGTAGTCTCTGTTCTCTAGTCCAGACTACCATGGTGTCAGTAGTCTCTGTTCTCTAGTCCAGACCACCATGGTGTCAGTAGTCTCTGTTCTCTAGTCCAGACTACCATGGTGTCAGTAGTCTCTGTTCTCTAGTCCAGACCACCATGGTGTCAGTAGTCTCTGTTCTCTAGTCCAGACTACCATGGTGTCAGTAGTCTCTGTTCTCTAGTCCAGACTACCATGGTGTCAGTAGTCTCTGTTCTCTAGTCCAGACTACCATGGTGTCAGTAGTCTCTGTTCTCTAGTCCAGACTACCATGGTGTCAGTAGTCTCTGTTCTCTAGTCCAGACCACCATGCTGTCAGTAGTCTCTGTTCTCTTCTCCAGACCACCATGGTGTCAGTAGTCTCTGTTCTCTAGTCCAGACTACCATGGTGTCAGTAGTCTCTGTTCTCTAGTCCAGACTACCATGGTGTCAGTATCTCTGTTCTCTTCTCCAGACTACCATGGTGTCAGTAGTCTCTGTTCTCTAGTCCAGACTACCATGGTGTCAGTAGTCTCTGTTCTCTAGTCCAGACTACCATGGTGTCAGTAGTCTCTGTTCTCTAGTCCAGACCACCATGGTGTCTGTAGTCTCTGTTCTCTAGTCCAGACTACCATGGTGTCAGTAGTCTCTGTTCTCTAGTCCAGACTACCATGGTGTCAGTAGTCTCTGTTCTCTAGTCCAGACTACCATGGTGTCAGTAGTCTCTGTTCTCTAGTCCAGACTACCACGGTGTCAGTAGTCTCTGTTCTCTAGTCCAGACTACCATGGTGTCAGTGGTCTCTGTTCTCTTCTCCAGACTACCATGGTGTCAGTAGTCTCTGTTCTCTAGTCCAGACTACCATGGTGTCAGTAGTCTCTGTTCTCTAGTCCAGACCACCATGGTGTCAGTAGTCTCTGTTCTCTAGTCCAGACTACCATGGTGTCAGTAGTCTCTGTTCTATAGTCCAGACTACCATGGTGTCAGTAGTCTCTGTTCTCTAGTCCAGACCACCATGCTGTCAGTAGTCTCTGTTCTCTAGTCCAGACTACCATGGTGTCAGTAGTCTCTGTTCTCTAGTCCAGACCACCATGGTGTCAGTAGTCTCTGTTCTCTAGTCCAGACTACCATGGTGTCAGTAGTCTCTGTTCTCTAGTCCAGACTACCATGGTGTCAGTAGTCTCTGTTCTCTTCTCCATACCACCATGGTGTCAGTAGTCTCTGTTCTCTTCTCCAGACTACCATGGTGTCAGTAGTGTCTGTTCTCTAGTCCAGCTACCATGGTGTCAGTAGTCTCTGTTCTCTTCTCCAGACCACCATGGTGTCAGTAGTCTCTGTTCTCTTCTCCAGACCACCATGGTGTCAGTAGTGTCTGTTCTCTAGTCCAGCTACCATGGTGTCAGTAGTCTCTGTTCTCTTCTCCAGACCACCATGGTGTCAGTAGTCTCTGTTCTCTAGTCCAGCTACCATGGTGTCAGTAGTCTCTGTTCTCTTTTGGATGTCAGATGTGGAACAACATGTCCAGCATCACCTTCCAATGGGAGAGGAGCAGTGACTGTCACATTATAGAGGTGGAGCCCCCTGCTGGGGAAATAGGTACATGACATGGTCACATCATAGAGGTGGAGCCCCCTGCTGGGGAAATAGGTACATGACATGGTCACATCATAGAGGTGGAGCCCCCTGCTGGGAAATAGGTACATGACATGGTCACATCATAGAGGCGGAGCCCCCTGCTGTGGAAATAGGTACATGACATGGTCACATCATAGAGGTGGAGCCCCCTGCTGGGGAAATAGGTACATGACATGGTCACATCATAGAGGTGGAGCCCCCTGCTGGGAAATAGGTACATGACATGGTCACATCATAGAGGCGGAGCCCCCTGCTGTGGAAATAGGTACATGACATGGTCACATCATAGAGGTGGAGCCCCCTGCTGGGGAAATAGGTACATGACATGGTCACATCATAGAGGTGGAGCCCCCTGCTGGGGAAATAGGTACATGACATGGTCACATCATAGAGGTGGAGACCCCTGCTGGGAAATAGGTACATGACATGGTCACATCATAGAGGTGGAGCCCCCTGCTGGGGAAATAGGTACATGACATGGTCACATCATAGAGGTGGAGCCCCCTGCTGGGGAAATAGGTACATGACATGGTCACATCATAGAGGTGGAGCCCCCTGCTGGGGAAATAGGTACATGACATTGTCACATCATAGAGGTGGAGCCCCCTGCTGGGGAAATAGGTACATGACATGGTCACATCATAGAGGTGGAGCCCCCTGCTGGGGAAATAGGTACATGACATGGTCACATCATAGAGGTGGAGCACCCTGCTGGGGAAATAGGTACATGACATGGTCACATCATAGAGGTGGAGCCCCCTGCTGGGGAAATAGGTACATGACATGGTCACATCATAGAGGTGGAGCCCCCTGCTGGGAAATAGGTACATGACATGGTCACATCATAGAGGTGGAGCCCCCTGCTGGGGAAATAGGTACATGACATGGTCACATCATAGAGGTGGAGCCCCCTGCTGGGAAATAGGTACATGACATGGTCACATCATAGAGGTGGAGCTCCCTGCTGGGAAATAGGTACATGACATGGTCACATCATAGAGGTGGAGCCCCCTGCTGGGGAAATAGGTACATGACATGGTCACATCATAGAGGTGGAGCCCCCTGCTGGGGAAATAGGTACATGACATGGTCACATCATAGAGGTGGAGCCCCCTGCTGGGGAAATAGGTACATGACATGGTCACATCATAGAGGTGGAGCTCCCTGCTGGGAAATAGGTACATGACATGGTCACATCATAGAGGTGGAGCCCCCTGCTGGGGAAATAGGTACATGACATGGTCACATCATAGAGGTGGAGCACCCTGCTGGGGAAATAGGTACATGACATGGTCACATCATAGAGGTGGAGCCCCCTGCTGGGAAATAGGTACATGACATGGTCACATCATAGAGGTGGAGCTCCCTGCTGGGAAATAGGTACATGACATGGTCACATCATAGAGGTGGAGCCCCCTGCTGGGGAAATAGGTACATGACATGGTCACATCATAGAGGTGGAGCCCCCTGCTGGGGAAATAGGACAGTCTGGTTGGTAGACCCCTCTGCTGACTGACTGATTCATATACTATTATGCTCTCTCTAATTCTCTCTTTTTTTCTCTTTCTTTCTTTCTTTCTTTCTTTCTTTCTTTCTTTCTCTCTCTCGGAGAACCTGAGCCCTAGGACCATGCCTCAGGACTACCTGGCATGATGACTCCTTGCTGTCCCCAGTCCAGCTGGCCTTGCTGCTGCTCCACTTTCAACTGTTCTGCCTGCGGCTATGGAACCCTGACCTGTTCACCGGACGTGCTACCTGTCCCAGACCTGCTGTTTTCAACTCTCTAGAGACAGCAGGTGCGGTAGAGATACTCTGAATGATCGGCTATGAAAAGCCAACTGACATTTACTCCTGAGGTGCTGACCTGTTGCACCCTCTACAACCACTGTGATTATTATTATTTGACCCTGATGGTCATCTATGAACGTTTGAACATCTTGGTCATGTTCTGTTATAATCTCCATCCGGCACAGCCAGAAGAGGACTAGCCACCCCTCAGAGCCTGGTTCCTTTCTAGGTTTCTTCCTAGGTTCTGGCTTTTCTAGGGAGTTTTTCGTAGCCACCGTGCTTCTACACCTGCATTGTTTGCTGTTTGGGGTTTAAGGCTGGGTTTCTGTACAGCACTTTGAGATATCAGCTGATGTAAGAAGTGTTTTATAAATAAATAAATAAATATAAATACATTTGATTTGATGATTTTGGCCCCATATTTTTTGCATTTTGCTAAGCTGTTTTGTAAATAATTAAATGGTTTATCGTGAATTGTTGGTGTTAATGGATGATGTAAACACAAGCTAAAACGTAAAGACATTGTATGAAATAGATATAGGCCTAGACATACGCTGAACCAAAACATAAAAGCATAAACATGTAAAGTGTTGGTCCCATGTTTCAAGTGCTGAAATAAAAGACCCCAGAAATGTTGTATACGCACACAAACGTATTTCTCTCTAATTTTGTGCACAAAATTTGTTTACATCCCTGTCGGTGAGAATTTCTCCTTTGCCAAGATAATCCATCCACCTGGTGTCAGAGAAAGGCCCTAAAAATTGTCAAAGACTCCAGCCACCCTAGTCATAGACTGTTCTCTCTGCTATCGCACGGCAAGCGGTACCGGAGCGCCAAGTCTAGGTCCAAAAGGCTTCCTAACAGCTTCTACCCCCAAGCCATAAGACTGCTGAACAGTTAATCAAATGGCTACCCGGGATATTTGCATTGACCCCCTATTTGCATAGTCACTTTACCCCTACCAACATTAACATATTACCTCCATTACCTCAACTAACCTCTTCCCCTGCACATTGACTTGGTACCGGAATCCCCTGTATATAGCCTCATTACCCCCTGTATATAGCCTCATCACTAACCTGTTCCCCTGCACATTGACTCTGTACCGGTACCCCCTGTATATAGCCTCATTACTAACCTGTTCCCCTGTATATAGCCTCGTTATTGTTATTTTATTTTGTACTTTAATTTATTTTGTAAATATTTTCTTAACTCTATTTTCTTAACTGCACTGTTGGTTAAGGGCTTGTATGTAAGCATTTCACGTAAGGTCTACACCTGTTGTATTCGGCGCATGTGACAAATATAATTTGATTTGATCAGTCCCAAATGTAAATGGGAAAGGCCAATAATTTATAGCATTTCAAATAAATAATATAAAGTGATCAAATGACTTGTTTGTCTAAACTTGAACTTGAATTAAAATGTTTGTCTGTCTCTGTCTGGGGCCCCGTGCCATGCATTCACTGGAGGGCAGCAGATACCACAGGTCGTGGATTTAGTCCTCAAAGTGGATCCATCCACGTCGTCATTTCCCGTTCGTGTTCTTGCGGACATCAGGGGTGTATTCGTTACGGAAACCGTTTAACGAATCAGCACGTCGGAATTTTCCAAATGTCCCAGTTCCAACTAGCATGTGAATGCGGCAATACTCGCTGCTCTGAACACATGAGGTCTGTTTCTACCCCCTCCAGTAGGTGGCGGCGATACGCCGTTTAGGACGGAGTCCGGCGATAAAAGCTTAACGAAGTAGAAGAAGAAGAGCAGACAATCGGGGAGAGACAGAAACTTTCTTCTCAAAGATAGCTGATCTTTTGAAGCTTTCGAGGGACGTCCAGAGGACACCAGTGGATTATTTATTTACCTGGGAGAGAGCACATTATATTTCAAGGTTTTACCAGGGTGAATAGAAGCTTTTTGTTTTGCAGTTTTATTCGCTAACTGTACGTGAACTGAGCGCAGCTTCCGGATGTAACTGTTTAGGGTTTGGGTCCTCTTCTCTCTGCAGATTTTCGCCATTCTTCCAGTCTGCCCATGGTGTTTTCTAACACCAATGGTTTATTCGATACCATCGATAATCCTCATGAAGTGTTTTCAGAAGAATGAAGACACCCGGGTAACAAGGTGAGAATTCATGCTGAGTTAAAAACTGTAGCCTTTGACAGTCTGCAAGATCCATCTTTTATGTCTCCTATTTGTTTAGTAAGTCTGGATGGAAATCGACTCTCCCAGTTTTGAGGGTTAGATTGCCGTCCTCTCCTCCACAACTTTGTTGTCATTGGCTGCTGTGTTCCCCAACCAACACCTGTCCTGTAGGGTCATCCCCTGTCATGTTGTATCTTTTATTTTCCAACTATTCTCTCCTGTCTAACCCTTTTCCTACTGTCTCCTCTCCTGTCTAACCCTTTTCCTACTGTCTCCTCTCCTGTCTAACCCTTTTCCTACTGTCTCCTCTCCTTACTGAGAACTGTCTACTGTCTCCTCTCCTTCCTGAGAACTGTCTAACCCTTTTCCTACTGTCTCCTCTCCTGTCTAACCCTTTCCCTACTGTCTCCTCTCCTTACTGAGAACTGTCTAACCCTTTTCCTACTGTCTCCTCTCCTGTCTAACCCCTTTCCTACTGTCTCCTCTCCTGTCTAACCCCTTTCCTACTGTCTCCTCTCCTGTCTAACCCTTTTCCTACTGTCTCCTCTCCTGTCTAACCCTTTTCCTACTGTCTCCTCTCCTGTCTAACCCTTTTCCTACTGTCTCCTCTCCTGTCTAACCCTTTTCCTACTGTCTCCTCTCCTGTCTAACCCTTTTCCTACTGTCTCCTCTCCTGTCTAACCCTTTTCCTACTGTCTCCTCTCCTGTCTAACCCTTTTCCTACTGTCTCCTCTCCTGTCTAACCCTTTTCCTACTGTCTCCTCTCCTGTCTAACCCTTTTCCTACTGTCTCCTCTCCTGTCTAACCCTTTTCCTACTGTCTCCTCTCCTGTCTAACCCTTTTCCTACTGTCTCCTCTCCTGTCTAACCCTTTTCCTACTGTCTCCTCTCCTGTCTAACCCTTTTCCTACTGTCTCCTCTCCTGTCTAACCCTTTTCCTACTGTCTCCTCTCCTGTCTAACCCTTTTCCTACTGTCTCCTCTCCTGTCTAACCCTTTTCCTACTGTCTCCTCTCCTGTCTAACCCTTTTCCTACTGTCTCCTCTCCTGTCTAACCCTTTTCCTACTGTCTCCTCTCCTGTCTAACCCTTTTCCTACTGTCTCCTCTCCTGTCTAACCCTTTTCCTACTGTCTCCTCTCCTGTCTAACCCTTTTCCTACTGTCTCCTCTCCTGTCTAACCCTTTTCCTACTGTCTCCTCTCCTGTCTAACCCTTTTCCTACTGTCTCCTCTCCTGTCTAACCCTTTTCCTACTGTCTCCTCTCCTGTCTAACCCTTTTCCTACTGTCTCCTCTCCTGTCTAACCCTTTTCCTACTGTCTCCTCTCCTGTCTAACCCTTTTCCTACTGTCTCCTCTCCTGTCTAACCCTTTTCCTACTGTCTCCTCTCCTGTCTAACCCTTTTCCTACTGTCTCCTCTCCTGTCTAACCCTTTTCCTACTGTCTCCTCTCCTGTCTAACCCTTTTCCTACTGTCTCCTCTCCTGTCTAACCCTTTTCCTACTGTCTCCTCTCCTGTCTAACCCTTTTCCTACTGTCTCCTCTCCTGTCTAACCCTTTTCCTACTGTCTCCTCTCCTGTCTAACCCTTTTCCTACTGTCTCCTCTCCTGTCTAACCCTTTTCCTACTGTCTCCTCTCCTGTCTAACCCTTTTCCTACTGTCTCCTCTCCTGTCTAACCCTTTTCCTACTGTCTCCTCTCCTTACTGAGAACTGTCTAACCCTTTTCCTACTGTCTCCTCTCCTGTCTAACCCTTTTCCTACTGTCTCCTCTCCTTACAGTTTACAGTAAACTTACAGTTTTACTGTAAACTTAGTAAAATCTTAAATGTTGCATTGCTATTTTTGTTCAGTACATTTCCAGTGTCTTTGAATAGACTTAATCTTTCTAGGGACGCTGACACTAACTTAACACACACATGGAAAAGTGCTGCTTTTCCCCCTAGAAACTCTCCTTTAGCCTAGCTATGAACTCACCACAATCTCCCCGTGGCTTCTGCGTGAGTAACCATCTGATTCAGAGGGAGAGAAAGAGAGCGTTCTCCTCTGAGGAGTTAGCTGCAGTGTTTAGGCTTCTGTCTCCATGGTAACAGTGTTTAGTTCTGCTGCTGTCCCCGGTACTGTAGTCTCTCCGCTGGTGACATCACCGGAGTCTGATCGTCCCTAGTGACCAGACACCACCCCCACGGTAATGATTTCAAAGTTTAACAAACCATACAACTCAATGCTCAAGTACTATTTTTAACAATTTACAAATTTTACTAAATCACATTTTACTAGAATAGGTTTTACTAGAATACGTTTTACTAGAATACGTTTTACTAGAATACGTTTTACTAGAATACGTTTTACTAGAATACGTTTTACTAGAATACATTTTACTAGAATACGTTTTACTAGAAGAACTGTGCAGATTAAAAGTTTTGATAACAGAATTTCAGTCCATGTTTTCTAAAAACACTGTTAAATATTTTCTCTGAATTAAGATTCATTTAAAGATGTCTGCAGAAGTAACGGGGTGTCGGATTAATTTAAAGATGTCTGCAGAAGTAACGGGGTGTCGGATTAATTTAACGATGTCTGCAGAAGTAACGGGGTGTCGGATTAATTTAAAGATGTCTGCAGAAGTAACGGGGTGTCGGATTAATTTAAAGATGTCTGCAGAAGTAACGGGGTGTCGGATTAATTTAAAGATGTCTGCAGAAGTAACGGGGTGTCAGCCATGACACCTTGACTTGAACTACAGTAAGAGAAGTGGATTTCCACCCGGTAACGGAATTACGGTAACGGGAATTTCATCATGGCTCCCTGATCTGTAGTACAGAAACACATACTGATGGATATGAATGTCCTTCTCTTCATGGTGATGTATCCTAAACAGATACACAAAGGTAGAAATATACAATATCCTTCTTTTGCATATTTGGCTATTATTCTACACACTGGCTTATTTTAATGAGCTCGGCCCCCAAAACAAAACCACATCTGGTTGGTCCAAACCGGACCAAATCTGATCCAATCGTAGACATCTATGTTTCATAAGTTTGGACATCAAAGTTCAGCACATTACAGTAGAGTTCAGCACAGCACAGTAGAGTTCAGCACAGCACATTACAGTAGAGTTCAGCACATTACAGTAGAGTTCAGCACAGCACAGTAGAGTTCAGCACAGCACAGCACAGTAGAGTTCAGCACAGCACATTACAGTAGAGTTCAGTACAGCACATTACAGTAGAGTTCAGCACAGCACATCACAGTAGAGTTCAGCACAGCACATCACAGTAGAGTTCAGCACAGCACATCACAGTAGAGTTCAGCACAGCACAGTAGAGTTCAGTACAGCACATCACAGTAGAGTTCAGCACAGCACAGTAGAGTTCAGTACAGCACATCACAGTAGAGTTCAGCACAGCACATCACAGTAGAGTTCAGCACAGCACATCACAGTAGAGTTCAGCACAGCACATTACAGTAGAGTTCAGCACAGCACATTACAGTAGAGTTCAGCACAGCACATTACAGTAGAGTTCAGTACAGCACAGTAGAGTTCAGTACAGCACATTACAGTAGAGTTCAGTACAGCACATTACAGTAGAGTTCAGCACAGCACATTACAGTAGAGTTCAGCACAGCACATTACAGTAGAGTTCAGTACAGCACAGTAGAGTTCAGCACAGCACATTACAGTAGAGTTCAGTACAGCACATTACAGTAGAGTTCAGTACAGCACATTACAGTAGAGTTCAGTACAGCACATTACAGTAGAGTTCAGTACAGCACATTACAGTAGAGTTCAGCACAGCACATTACAGTAGAGTTCAGCACAGCACATTACAGTAGAGTTCAGCACAGCACATTACAGTAGAGTTCAGCACAGCACATTACAGTAGAGTTCAGCACAGCACATTACAGTAGAGTTCAGCACAGCACATTACAGTAGAGTTCAGCACAGCACAGTAGAGTTCAGCACAGCACAGTAGAGTTCAGCACAGCACATTACAGTAGAGTTCAGCACAGCACAGCACAGTAGAGTTCAGCACAGCACATTACAGTAGAGTTCAGCACAGCACATTACAGTAGAGTTCAGCACAGCACAGTAGAGTTCAGCACAGCACATTACAGTAGAGTTCAGCACAGCACATTACAGTAGAGTGCAGCACAGCACAGTAGAGTTCAGCACAGCACAGTAGAGTTCAGCACAGCACAGTAGAGTTCAGCACAGCACATTACAGTAGAGTTCAGCACAGCACATTACAGTAGAGTTCAGCACAGCACAGTAGAGTTCAGCACAGCACATTACAGTAGAGTTCAGCACATTACAGTAGAGTTCAGCACATTACAGTAGAGTTCAGTACAGCACATTACAGTATAGTTCAGTACAGCACATTACAGTAGAGTTCAGCACAGCACAGTAGAGTTCAGCACAGCACATTACAGTAGAGTTCAGTACAGCACATTACAGTAGAGTTCAGCACAGCACATTACAGTAGAGTTCAGCACAGCACATTACAGTAGAGTTCAGTACAGCACAGTAGAGTTCAGCACAGCACATTACAGTAGAGTTCAGTACAGCACATTACAGTAGAGTTCAGTACAGCACATTACAGTAGAGTTCAGTACAGCACATTACAGTAGAGTTCAGTACAGCACATTACAGTAGAGTTCAGTACAGCACATTACAGTAGAGTTCAGCACAGCACATTACAGTAGAGTTCAGCACAGCACATTACAGTAGAGTTCAGCACAGCACATTACAGTAGAGTTCAGCACAGCACATTACAGTAGAGTTCAGCACAGCACATTACAGTAGAGTTCAGCACAGCACAGTAGAGTTCAGCACAGCACATCACAGTAGAGTTCAGCACAGCACAGTAGAGTTCAGCACAGCACATTACAGTAGAGTTCAGCACAGCACATTACAGTAGAGTTCAGTACAGCACATTACAGTAGAGTTCAGTACAGCACATTACAGTAGAGTTCAGTACAGCACATTACAGTAGAGTTCAGTACAGCACATTACAGTAGAGTTCAGCACAGCACATTACAGTAGAGTTCAGCACAGCACATTACAGTAGAGTTCAGCACAGCACATTACAGTAGAGTTCAGCACAGCACATTACAGTAGAGTTCAGCACAGCACATTACAGTAGAGTTCAGCACAGCACAGTAGAGTTCAGCACAGCACATCACAGTAGAGTTCAGCACAGCACAGTAGAGTTCAGCACAGCACATTACAGTAGAGTTCAGCACAGCACAGCACAGTAGAGTTCAGCACAGCACATTACAGTAGAGTTCAGCACAGCACATTACAGTAGAGTTCAGCACAGCACATTACAGTAGAGTTCAGCACAGCACAGTAGAGTTCAGCACAGCACATTACAGTAGAGTTCAGCACAGCACAGTAGAGTTCAGCACAGCACAGTAGAGTTCAGCACAGCACATTACAGTAGAGTTCAGCACAGCACATTACAGTAGAGTTCAGCACAGCACAGTAGAGTTCAGCACAGCACATTACAGTAGAGTTCAGCACATTACAGTAGAGTTCAGCACATTACAGTAGAGTTCAGTACAGCACATTACAGTATAGTTCAGTACAGCACATTACAGTAGAGTTCAGCACAGCACAGTAGAGTTCAGCACAGCACATTACAGTAGAGTTCAGCACAGCACATTACAGTAGAGTTCAGCACAGCACAGTAGAGGTCAGCACAGCACAGTAGAGTTCAGCACAGCACATTACAGTAGAGTTCAGCACAGCACAGCACAGTAGAGTTCAGCACAGCACAGCACAGTAGAGTTCAGCACAGCACATCACAGTAGAGTTCAGTACAGCACATTACAGTAGAGTTCAGCACATTACAGTAGAGTTCAGTACAGCACATTACAGTATAGTTCAGTACAGCACATTACAGTAGAGTTCAGCACAGCACAGTAGAGTTCAGCACAGCACATTACAGTAGAGTTCAGCACAGCACAGTAGAGTTCAGCACAGCACAGTAGAGTTCAGCACAGCACATCACAGTAGAGTTCAGTACAGCACATTACAGTAGAGTTCAGCACATTACAGTAGAGTTCAGTACAGCACATTACAGTATAGTTCAGCACAGCACATTACAGTAGAGTTCAGCACAGCACAGTAGAGTTCAGCACAGCACATTACAGTAGAGTTCAGCACAGCACATTACAGTAGAGTTCAGCACAGCACAGTAGAGTTCAGCACAGCACATTACAGTAGAGTTCAGCACAGCACAGCACAGTAGAGTTCAGCACAGCACAGCACAGTAGAGTTCAGCACAGCACATCACAGTAGAGTTCAGTACAGCACATTACAGTAGAGTTCAGCACATTACAGTAGAGTTCAGTACAGCACATTACAGTATAGTTCAGTACAGCACATTACAGTAGAGTTCAGCACAGCACATTACAGTAGAGTTCAGCACAGCACATTACAGTAGAGTTCAGCACAGCACAGTAGAGTTCAGCACAGCACAGTAGAGTTCAGCACAGCACATCACAGTAGAGTTCAGTACAGCACATTACAGTAGAGTTCAGCACATTACAGTAGAGTTCAGTACAGCACATTACAGTATAGTTCAGTACAGCACATTACAGTAGAGTTCAGCACAGCACAGTAGAGTTCAGCACAGCACAGTAGAGTTCAGTACAGCACATCACAGTAGAGTTCAGCACAGCACAGTAGAGTTCAGTACAGCACAGCACAGTAGAGTTCAGTACAGCACATTACAGTAGAGTTCAGTACAGCACATTACAGTAGAGTTCAGTACAGCACATTACAGTAGAGTTCAGCACAGCACATTACAGTAGAGTTCAGCACAGCACATTACAGTAGAGTTCAGCACAGCACATTACAGTAGAGTTCAGCACAGCACATTACAGTAGAGTTCAGTACAGCACATTACAGTAGAGTTCAGCACAGCACATTACAGTAGAGTTCAGCACAGCACATTACAGTAGAGTTCAGCACAGCACATTACAGTAGAGTTCAGCACAGCACATTACAGTAGAGTTCAGTACAGCACATTACAGTAGAGTTCAGCACAGCACATTACAGTAGAGTTCGGCACAGCACAGTAGAGTTCAGCACAGCACATCACAGTAGAGTTCAGTACAGCACATTACAGTAGAGTTCAGCACATTACAGTATAGTTCAGTACAGCACATTACAGTAGAGTTCAGCACAGTAGAGTTCAGCACAGCACAGTAGAGTTCAGTACAGCACATTACAGTAGAGTTCAGCACAGCACATTACAGTAGAGTTCAGCACAGCACATTACAGTAGAGTTCAGCACAGCACATTACAGTCACTGTTGCCAACTATTTTTCAAGGAAAGTAGCAGTTGGGTCTCCGTTTGTCTCTAGAAGACGGCATGACGTAATAGTGGTGTCATAACGTTCATTTGCGCATGAAAAAACCCAACATAATTTCTGATTATGTATTCCCTCAGTCCAAAGCAAAACCTAATAGAATGTTTGAGGAAAAACGAAAAGGAACAGATTTTAAGTAATTTAACGGCACAGAAAACAACAGTAAGGTAGATAACTTTCTTTAGAAAATGCTATGTTTTACTTTAAAAAAAAGGTTTATTTATGTCTTTTGGAGAGCTGTGGAGTCATTTAACCACAAGGAACCCATTTTTCTATAAATTAATTTCGCTATATCTAGCGACAAAGTCTCCAAGTTGGCAGCACTGAGTACAGTAGAGTACAATACATTATAGTGATCTACTGTGTACTGAATTCTACTTTGCTGAACTGTGCTATATAGGGATGTAACGATTCACAGACGGCATCTGTTCCCGATTTTCAAACGTTTTTAAGATCCAATTGTTTCGGTCAGAAAATCGATTTCAAACGCTACAAATCGCCAAATCATGTTTGTTGTTGTTGCTGCTCGTATTACTTTCTTTCTACTTTCTGAAAATACCTTTTGTGATAACTGACGCGTCCTCTCCTTCAGTGTGGAACTAAGCTTGTAACAGTGTTGACAGTCATTGATCTACAAGTCATTTTGCCGAACATCCCCAGGGAATATCAGTAGTCTAGTCTGACTGCTCACTGTGCTTTACATGCTGACCAACGCGTGGTAGGCGGCCTGTTCTTGATCTGGCACATCTGCCAGACACTTTCAGCATTGAAACGCTAAAAAGGACTGCCGATATTAGGCTTTATTAGTTGAGTGACAGTCCATCTTCAGGAAGTATTCACACCCCTTGACGTTTTTCCAAATTTGGTTGTTACTGCCTGAATTTAAAATGGATTAAATTTAGATTTTGTTCCTGATCTATCTACACACAATACCCCATAATGTCAAAGTGGAATTTGTTTTAGAAAGTGTTTGAAATGAATAATAGATGAAAAGCTGAATTGTCTTGAGTAAAGTATTCAACCCCTTTGTTATGGCTTAATAAGTCCACGAGTAAAAATGTGCTGAAATCACTTAAGTAGCGTGTTGATTAATAGTGTTTTAACATGATTTTGGAATGACTTCCCCTATCTCTGTACCCTGCACATACAATTATATGTAAGTTCTGTCAATCGAGTAGTAGGTTTCAAGCACAGATTCCACCTGAAAGACCAGGGAAAGAAGTGCGTTGGTAGATGTGTAAATATTTTAAAAAGCAGACAGTGAATATCGCTTTCAGCATTGTGAAGTTATTAATTAAGCTTTGGATGGTGTATCAATACACCCAGTCACTACAAAGATACAGGCTTCCTTCCTAACTCAGTTGCCGGAGAGGAAGGAAACTGCTCATTCACCGTGAGGCCAATGGTAATTTTTCAAACAATTTACAGAGTTGAATGGTTGTGATATGAGAACTGAGGATGGATGCATCAACAACATTGTAGTTACTCCAGAATACTAACATAAATTACATAGTAAAAAGGAAGCCTGTACAGAATTAGAAAAGAAGGAAGCCTGTACAGAATTAGAAAAGAAGGAAGCCTGTACAGAATAAAAAACATTCCAAGACATCCATCCTGTTTGCATCAAGACACTAAAGTAATACTGCAAAAATGTGGCAAAGAATGTATTATTTGTTTTATATTTGAGGTAAACACAACTCCTCACCTGAGTACCACTCTTCATATTTTCAATCATGGTGGTGGCTGCATCATGTTATGGGTAGGAAGTTTTTTTTAGGATAAAAACAAACAGAATTATTGCTAAGCACAGGCATAATCCTAGAGGAAAACCTGGTTCAGTCTGCTTTCCAACAGACACTGGGCGATGAATTCACCTTTCAATAGGACAATAATCTAAAACACAAGGCCAAATATAAACTGGAGTTGCTTACCAAGCATGTTCCTGGGTGGCTTAGTGTCTTGGAAAATCTATGACAAGATTTAAATGTCTGTCTAGCAATGATCAACAACCATTTTTAATAAGTATTAATGGCCAAATATTGTACAATCCAGGTCTACAAAGATCTTAGACTTACCCCAAAAGACTCAGCTGTTAAAGGTGTTGTCTCAGGCGGGTGAGTGTGTCTAATCAATACATTTAATTTTTTTTTAAATAAACGTTAGAATTGTTCTTCCACTTTGAGTATTTTGTGTGTAAATCATTGACAAAAAAATGACAATTTTAATCCCACTTTGTAACACAGCAAGACAAGGGGTACTACTTTTATGAAGGCACTGTAATTTGCTATTTTTTTTTTATCTATGCGCTGTTGAAAATTGTATTTTACTGGAATACCGGAGACAACTCATTTGCCTGCTGAACAATGGCTTTAATTACCATTGTTCAGGTTCACCATCAACAATAGTTTTGGTATTATTGCATTAAATGCTGTATATGGTCATTTTTTTTGTTGATATACAGGGTAAAGTTGAGAGGCCAAAGTGGGAGGGGAGAAGAAGCTCACTTCCAAACGGTCAAAACATTCAATTTTTTTGGGGCGGATCCAAAGTTGTGCTCTACACTGAGTTTACAGAACACGAAGAACACCTGCTGTTTCCATGACAGACTGACCAGGTGAAAGCTGTCTCTTATTGATGTCACGGGTTGAATCCATCTTAAGCTGTATAGATGAAGGGGAGGAGACCGGTTAATGAAGGATGTTCTTGAGACATGGATTGTGTGCCATTCAGAGGGTGAATGGACAAGACAAAATGTTTTAAGTGCCTTTGAACAAGTTATGGTAGTAGGTGCCAGGCGCACCGGTTTGTGTGTCAAGAACTGCAACGCTGCTGGGTTTTTCACGCTCAACAGTTTCCCGTGTGGTTCAAGAATGGTCCACCACCAAAAGGACATCCAGCCGACTGCAGGCCAGTGGTCGAAACGGGTCATTGATGAAAGAGGACAGAGGAGGCTGACACTAATTGTGCAGCGCAACAGACGGGCTGCAGTTGGTCAACTGACAGTCCAGTACAACACTGGTGCCCAAAGACCCGTAAAAGATTGCTCAACTTGTCGTACCTTGACACGAAAGGAGAAAACCACGTGTACATGCATCCATCATGCCGCGTGTCAACGTTGCGTGGGGAGTGTTTTCATGGCACACGTTGAGCCCCTTGATTAAAGTGGAGCAACGTGTCCTCCCGAGTAGTGCAGCGGTCTAAGGCATCGCTTGTGGCGTCACTACAGACGCACGGTCGATCTCAGGCTGTCACACAACCAGCGGTGACCGGAAGTCCGATAGGGCGGCGCACAATTGGCCCAGCGTTGTCTGGGGAGGGTTTGGCCGTGGGGAGGACGTGCTTTTTTCAAATATATATTTTTTGAATTTCTCTTAACCTTCTTGAAATAACTCTAGGATGAAGATACCCAGCTTAGGACAAGGTATGTTTCCATGGGGAAGCTTTCAGAAATAAACCGATTCATGGGACTGTGCCGTTGCTAACTAGCATCTCTTGTCTCTGGAATTTACCCCAGCCCTGCTCTGCATAGCTTCATATGGGAGGAAAAACACAATGAATGTGTTTGTGGTAACATGTCATCAACATCCTAGTGTAATGGACAGAACAGCTCTAATCTACAGATGGCCTGTTAGCTTCATCTCAGGGAAAGATGTTCCTACTCAGCCAGAGAGATGGTAGACAGCAGGGTTCTATCAGGGGAAAGATGTTCCTACTCAGCCAGAGAGATGGTAGACAGCAGGGTTCTATCAGGGGAAAGATGTTCCTACTCAGCCAGAGAGATGGTAGACAGCAGGGTTCTATCAGGGGGAAAGATGTTCCTACTCAGCCAGAGAGATGGTAGACAGCAGGGTTCTATCAGGGGAAAGATGTTCCTACTCAGCCAGAGAGATGGTAGACAGCAGGGTTCTATCAGGGGAAAGATGTTCCTACTCAGCCAGAGAGATGGTAGACAGCAGGGTTCTATCAGGGGAAAGATGTTCCTACTCAGCCAGAGAGATGGTAGACAGCAGGGTTCTATCAGGGGAAAGATGTTCCTACTCAGCCAGAGAGATGGTAGACAGCAGGGTTCTATCAGGGGGAAAGATGTTTACTCAGCCAGAGAGATGGTAGACAGCAGGGTTCTATCAGGGGAAAGATGTTCCTACTCAGCCAGAGAGATGGTAGACAGCAGGGTTCTATCAGGGGGAAAGATGTTTACTCAGCCAGAGAGATGGTAGACAGCAGGGTTCTATCAGGGGAAAGATGTTCCTACTCAGCCAGAGAGATGGTAGACAGCAGGGTTCTATCAGGGGAAAGATGTTTACTCAGCCAGAGAGATGGTAGACAGCAGGGTTCTATCAGGGGAAAGATGTTTACTCAGCCAGAGAGATGGTAGACAGCAGGGTTCTATCAGGGGAAAGATGTTCCTACTCAGCCAGAGAGATGGTAGACAGCAGGGTTCTATCAGGGGAAAGATGTTCCTACTCAGCCAGAGAGATGGTAGACAGCAGGGTTCTATCAGGGGAAAGATGTTCCTACTCAGCCAGAGAGATGGTAGACAGCAGGGTTCTATCAGGGGAAAGAGGTTCTTACTCAGCCAGAGAGATGGTAGACAGCAGGGTTCTATCAGGGGGAAAGATGTTCCTACTCAGCCAGAGAGATGGTAGACAGCAGGGTTCTATCAGGGGGAAAGATGTTCCTACTCAGCCAGAGAGATGGTAGACAGCAGGGTTCTATCAGGGGAAAGATGTTCCTACTCAGCCAGAGAGATGGTAGACAGCAGGGTTCTATCAGGGGGAAAGATGTTCCTACTCAGCCAGAGAGATGGTAGACAGCAGGGTTCTATCAGGGGAAAGATGTTCCTACTCAGCCAGAGAGATGGTAGACAGCAGGGTTCTATCAGGGGAAAGATGTTCCTACTCAGCCAGAGAGATGGTAGACAGCAGGGTTCTATCAGGGGAAAGATGTTCCTACTCAGCCAGAGAGATGGTAGACAGCAGGGTTCTATCAGGGGAAAGATGTTCCTACTCAGCCAGAGAGATGGTAGACAGCAGGGTTCTATCAGGGGGAAAGATGTTCCTACTCAGCCAGAGAGATGGTAGACAGCAGGGTTCTATCAGGGGAAAGATGTTCCTACTCAGCCAGAGAGATGGTAGACAGCAGGGTTCTATCAGGGGAAAGATGTTCCTACTCAGCCAGAGAGATGGTAGACAGCAGGGTTCTATCAGGGGGAAAGATGTTCCTACTCAGCCAGAGAGATGGTAGACAGCAGGGTTCTATCAGGGGAAAGATGTTCCTACTCAGCCAGAGAGATGGTAGACAGCAGGGTTCTATCAGGGGAAAGATGTTCCTACTCAGCCAGAGAGAAGGTAGACAGCAGGGTTCTATCAGGGGAAAGATGTTCCTACTCAGCCAGAGAGATGGTAGACAGCAGGGTTCTATCAGGGGAAAGATGTTCCTACTCAGCCAGAGAGATGGTAGACAGCAGGGTTCTATCAGGGGAAAGATGTTCCTACTCAGCCAGAGAGATGGTAGACAGCAGGGTTCTATCAGGGGAAAGATGTTCCTACTCAGCCAGAGAGATGGTAGACAGCAGGGTTCTATCAGGGGAAAGATGTTCCTACTCAGCCAGAGAGATGGTAGACAGCAGGGTTCTATCAGGGGAAAGATGTTCCTACTCAGCCAGTGAGATGGTAGACAGCAGGGTTCTATCAGGGGGAAAGATGTTCCTACTCAGCCAGAGAGATGGTAGACAGCAGGGTTCTATCAGGGGAAAGATGTTCCTACTCAGCCAGAGAGATGGTAGACAGCAGGGTTCTATCAGGGGAAAGATGTTCCTACTCAGCCAGAGAGATGGTAGACAGCAGGGTTCTATCAGGGGGAAAGATGTTCCTACTCAGCCAGAGAGATGGTAGACAGCAGGGTTCTATCAGGGGGAAAGATGTTCCTACTCAGCCAGAGAGATGGTAGACAGCAGGGTTCTATCAGGGGAAAGATGTTCCTACTCAGCCAGAGAGATGGTAGACAGCAGGGTTCTATCAGGGGAAAGATGTTCCTACTCAGCCAGAGAGATGGTAGACAGCAGGGTTCTATCAGGGGAAAGATGTTCCTACTCAGCCAGAGAGATGGTAGACAGCAGGGTTCTATCAGGGGAAAGATGTTCCTACTCAGCCAGAGAGATGGTAGACAGCAGGGTTCTATCAGGGGAAAGATGTTCCTACTCAGCCAGAGAGATGGTAGACAGCAGGAGAGTTCCTTTGTTCTTGTGTCTGTTACTATGATGATCTGCTAGTCTACTAGTTTCCTTTGTTCTTGTGTCTGTTACTATGACGATCTGCTAGTCTACTAGTTTCCTTTGTTCTTGTGTCTGTTACTATGACGATCTGCTAGTCTACTAGTTTCCTTTGTTCTTGTGTTTGTTACTATGACGATCTGCTAGCCTACTAGTTTCCTTTGTTCTTGTGTCTGTTACTATGACGGTCTGCTAGTCTACTAGTTTCCTTTGTTCTTGTGTCTGTTACTATGACGATCTGCTAGTCTACTAGTTTCCTTTGTTCTTGTGTCTGTTACTATGATGATCTGCTAGTCTACTAGTTTCCTTTGTTCTTGTGTCTGTTACTATGACGATCTGCTAGTCTACTAGTTTCCTTTGTTCTTGTGTCTGTTACTATGACGATCTGCTAGTCTACTAGTTTCCTTTGTTCTTGTGTCTGTTACTATGACGATCTGCTAGTCTACTAGTTTCCTTTGTTCTTGTGTCTGTTACTATGACGATCTGCTAGTCTACTAGTTTCCTTTGTTCTTGTGTCTGTTACTATGACGATCTGCTAGTCTACTAGTTTCCTTTGTTCTTGTGTCTGTTACTATGACGATCTGCTAGTCTACTAGTTTCCTTTGTTCTTGTGTCTGTTACTATGACGATCTGCTAGTCTACTAGTTTCCTTTGTTCTTGTGTCTGTTACTATGGCGATCTGCTAGTCTACTAGTTTCCTTTGTTCTTGTGTCTGTTACTATGGCGATCTGCTAGTCTACTAGTTTCCTTTGTTCTTGTGTCTGTTACTATGACGATCTGCTAGTCTACTAGTTTCCTTTGTTCTTGTGTCTGTTACTATGACGATCTGCTAGTCTACTAGTTTCCTTTGTTCTTGTGTCTGTTACTATGACGATCTGCTAGTCTACTAGTTTCCTTTGTTCTTGTGTCTGTTACTATGACGATCTGCTAGTCTACTAGTTTCCTTTGTTCTTGTGTCTGTTACTATGACGATCTGCTAGTCTACTAGTTTCCTTTGTTCTTGTGTCTGTTACTATGACGATCTGCTAGTCTACTAGTTTCCTTTGTTCTTGTGTCTGCCTCTTGACAGATGTGTTTTACTCCAGTCTGAGTTGTATGTTTTAGTATGAACGCTGCGAGATGAGGAACTATTGTGCCATACAACTGAATCGGTCATCTAATAAAGTATTAAACACTGTGTACAAAACATTAGGAACATCATCACATGTTCAGTGTGGATTCACCTGGTCAGTCTATGTAATGGAAAGAGCAGGTGTTCCTAATGTTTTGAACACTTAGTTTAGTATTTAGATTTCAGTCTCTAATACACTAGTTGGCCCCCGGTCTCTAATACACTAGTTGGCCCCCGGTCTCTAATACGCTAGTTGGTCCCCGGTCTCTAATACACTAGTTGGCCCCCGGTCTCTAATACACTAGTTGGTCCCCGGTCTCTAATACACTAGTTGGCCCCCGGTCTCTAATACACTAGTTGGTCCCCGGTCTCTAATACACTAGTTGGTCCCCGGTCTCTAATACACTAGTTGGTCCCCGGTCTCTAATACACTAGTTGGTCCCCGGTCTCTAATACACTAGTTGGTCCCCGGTCTCTAATACACTAGTTGGCCCCCGGTCTCTAATACGCTAGTTGGTCCCCGGTCTCTAATACACTAGTTGGCCCCCGGTCTCTAATACACTAGTTGGTCCCCGGTCTCTAATACACTAGTTGGCCCCCGGTCTCTAATACACTAGTTGGCCCCCGGTCTCTAATACACTAGTTGGCCCCCGGTCTCTAATACACTAGTTGGCCCCCGGTCTCTAATACACTAGTTGGCCCCCGGTCTCTAATACACTAGTTGGCCCCCGGTCTCTAATACACTAGTTGGCCCCCGGTCTCTAATACACTAGTTGGCCCCCGGTCTCTAATACACTAGTTGGCCCCCGGTCTCTAATACACTAGTTGGCCCCCGGTCTCTAATACACTAGTTGGCCCCCGGTCTCTAATACACTAGTTGGCCCCCGGTCTCTAATACACTAGTTGGCCCCCGGTCTCTAATACACTAGTTGGCCCCCGGTCTCTAATACACTAGTTGGCCCCCGGTCTCTAATACACTAGTTGGCCCCCGGTCTCTAATACACTAGTTGGTCCCCGGTCTCTAATACACTAGTTGGCCCCCGGTCTCTAATACACTAGTTGGCCCCCGGTCTCTAATACACTAGTTGGCCCCCGGTCTCTAATACACCAGTTGGCCCCCGGTCTCTAATACACCAGTTGGCCCCCGGTCTCTAATACACCAGTTGGCCCCCGGTCTCTAATACACCAGTTGGCCCCCGGTCTCTAATACACCAGTTGGCCCCCGGTCTCTAATACACCAGTTGGCCCCCGGTCTCTAATACACCAGTTGGTCCCCGGTCTCTAATACACCAGTTGGTCCCCGGTCTCTAATACACCAGTTGGTCCCCGGTCTCTAATACACCAGTTGGTCCCCGGTCTCTAATACATTAGTTGGTCCCCGGTCTCTAATACACTAGTTGGTCCCCGGTCTCTAATACACTAGTTGGTCCCCGGTCTCTAATACGCTAGTTGGTCCCCGGTCTCTAATACGCTAGTTGGTCCCCGGTCTCTAATACACTAGTTGGTCCCCGGTCTCTAATACACTAGTTGGTCCCCGGTCTCTAATACACTAGTTGGCCCACGGTCTCTAATACACTAGTTGGTCCCCGGTCTCTAATACACTAGTTGGTCTCTAATACACTAGTTGGTTCCCGGTCTCTAATACACTAGTTGGCCCCCGGTCTCTAATACGCTAGTTGGTCCCCGGTCTCTAATACACTAGTTGGTCCCCGGTCTCTAATACACTAGTTGGTCCCCGGTCTCTAATACACTAGTTGGTCCCCAGTCTCTAATACACTAGTTGGCCCCCGGTCTCTAATACACTAGTTGGTCCCCGGTCTCTAATACACTAGTTGGTCCCCAGTCTCTAATACACTAGTTGGTCTCTAATACACTAGTTGGTTCCCGGTCTCTAATACACTAGTTGGTCCCCAGTCTCTAATACACTAGTTGGTCTCTAATACACTAGTTGGTTCCCGGTCTCTAATACACTAGTTGGTCCCCGGTCTCTAATACACTAGTTGGTCCCCGGTCTCTAATACACTAGTTGGCCCCCGGTCTCTAATACGCTAGTTGGTCCCCGGTCTCTAATACACTAGTTGGTCCCCGGTCTCTAATACACTAGTTGGTCCCCGGTCTCTAATACACTAGTTGGTCCCCGGTCTCTAATACACTAGTTGGCCCCCGGTCTCTAATACACTAGTTGGTCCCCGGTCTCTAATACACTAGTTGGTCCCCGGTCTCTAATACACTAGTTGGTCTCTAATACACTAGTTGGTTCCCGGTCTCTAATACACTAGTTGGTCTCTAATACACTAGTTGGTTCCCGGTCTCTAATACACTAGTTGGTCCCCAGTCTCTAATACACTAGTTGGTCTCTAATACACTAGTTGGTCCCCGGTCTCTAATACACTAGTTGGTCCCCGGTCTCTAATACACTAGTTGGTCCCCGGTCTCTAATACACTAGTTGGTCCCCGGTCTCTAATACACTAGTTGGCCCCCGGTCTCTAATACGCTAGTTGGTCCCCGGTCTCTAATACACTAGTTGGTCCCCGGTCTCTAATACACTAGTTGGTCCCCGGTCTCTAATACACTAGTTGGTCCCCGGTCTCTAATACACTAGTTGGCCCCCGGTCTCTAATACACTAGTTGGTCCCCGGTCTCTAATACACTAGTTGGTCCCCGGTCTCTAATACACTAGTTGGTCTCTAATACACTAGTTGGTTCCCGGTCTCTAATACACTAGTTGGTCCCCGGTCTCTAATATACTAGTTGGTCCCCGGTCTCTAATACACTAGTTGGTCCCCGGTCTCTAATACACTAGTTGGTCCCCGGTCTCTAATACACTAGTTGGTTCCCGGTCTCTAATACACTAGTTGGTCCCCGGTCTCTAATACACTAGTTGGTCCCCGGTCTCTAATACACTAGTTGGTCCCCGGTCTCTAATACACTAGTTGGTCCCCGGTCTCTAATACACTAGTTGGTCCCCGGTCTCTAATACACTAGTTGGTCCCCGGTCTCTAATACACTAGCTGGTCCCCGGTCTCTAATACACTAGTTGGTCCCCGGTCTCTAATACACTAGTTGGTCCCCGGTCTCTAATACACTAGTTGGTCCCCGGTCTCTAATACACTAGTTGGTCCCCGGTCTCTAATACACTAGTTGGCCCCCGGTCTCTAATACACTAGTTGGTCCCCGGTCTCTAATACACTAGTTGGTCCCCGGTCTCTAATACACTAGTTGGTCCCCGGTCTCTAATACACTAGTTGGTCCCCGGTCTCTAATACACTAGTTGGTTCCCGGTCTCTAATACACTAGTTGGTCCCCGGTCTCTAATACACTAGTTGGTCCCCGGTCTCTAATACACTAGTTGGTCCCCGGTCTCTAATACACTAGTTGGTCCCCGGTCTCTAATACACTAGTTGGCCCCCGGTCTCTAATACACTAGTTGGTCCCCGGTCTCTAATACACTAGTTGGTCCCCGGTCTCTAATACACTAGTTGGTCCCCGGTCTCTAATACACTAGTTGGTCCCCGGTCTCTAATACACTAGTTGGTCCCCGGTCTCTAATACACTAGTTGGTCCCCAGTCTCTAATACACTAGTTGGTCTCTAATACACTAGTTGGTTCCCGGTCTCTAATACACTAGTTGGTCCCCGGTCTCTAATACACTAGTTGGCCCCCGGTCTCTAATACACTAGTTGGTCCCCGGTCTCTAATACACTAGTTGGCCCCCGGTCTCTAATACACTAGTTGGTCCCCGGTCTCTAATACACTAGTTGGTCCCCAGTCTCTAATACACTAGTTGGTCTCTAATACACTAGTTGGTTCCCGGTCTCTAATACACTAGTTGGTCCCCGGTCTCTAATACACTAGTTGGCCCCCGGTCTCTAATACACTAGTTGGTCCCCGGTCTCTAATACACTAGTTGGTCCCCGGTCTCTAATACACTAGTTGGCCCCCGGTCTCTAATACACTAGTTGGCCCCCGGTCTCTAATACACTAGTTGGTTCCCGGTCTCTAATACACTAGTTGGTCCCCGGTCTCTAATACACTAGTTGGCCCCCGGTCTCTAATACACTAGTTGGTCCCCGGTCTCTAATACACTAGTTGGTCCCCGGTCTCTAATACACTAGTTGGCCCCCGGTCTCTAATACACTAGTTGGCCCCCGGTCTCTAATACACTAGTTGGTCCCCGGTCTCTAATACACTAGTTGGTCCCCGGTCTCTAATACACTAGTTGGTCCCCGGTCTCTAATACACTAGTTGGTCCCCGGTCTCTAATACACTAGTTGGTCCCCGGTCTCTAATACACTAGTTGGTCCCCGGTCTCTAATACACTAGTTGGTCCCCGGTCTCTAATACACTAGTTGGTCCCCGGTCTCTAATACACTAGTTGGTCCCCGGTCTCTAATACACTAGTTGGTCCCCGGTCTCTAATACACTAGTTGGTCCCCGGTCTCTAATACACTAGTTGGTCCCCGGTCTCTAATACACTAGTTGGTCCCCGGTCTCTAATACACTAGTTGGCCCCCGGTCTCTAATACACTAGTTGGCCCCCGGTCTCTAATACACTAGTTGGTCTCTAATACACTAGTTGGTTCCCGGTCTCTAATACACTAGTTGGCCCCCGGTCTCTAATACACTAGTTGGTCCCCGGTCTCTAATACACTAGTTGGTCTCTAATACACTAGTTGGTTCCCGGTCTCTAATACACTAGTTGGCCCCCGGTCTCTAATACACTAGTTGGTCCCCGGTCTCTAATACACTAGTTGGTCCCCGGTCTCTAATACACTAGTTGGTCCCCGGTCTCTAATACACTAGTTGGCCCCCGGTCTCTAATACACTAGTTGGTCCCCGGTCTCTAATACACTAGTTGGTCCCCGGTCTCTAATACACTAGTTGGTCCCCGGTCTCTAATACACTAGTTGGTCCCCGGTCTCTAATACACTAGTTGGTCCCCGGTCTCTAATACACTAGTTGGTCCCCGGTCTCTAATACACTAGTTGGCCCCCGGTCTCTAATACGCTAGTTGGCCCCCGGTCTCTAATACGCTAGTTGGTCCCCGGTCTCTAATACGCTAGTTGGTCCCCGGTCTCTAATACGCTAGTTGGCCCCCGGTCTCTAATACGCTAGTTGGCCCCCGGTCTCTAATACGCCAGTTGGCCCCCGGTCTCTAATACGCTAGTTGGCCCCCGGTCTCTAATACGCCAGTTGGCCCCCGGTCTCTAATACGCTAGTTGGTCCCCGGTCTCTAATACGCTAGTTGGTCCCCGGTCTCTAATACGCTAGTTGGTCCCCGGTCTCTAATACGCTAGTTGGTCCCCGGTCTCTAATACGCTAGTTGGTCCCCGGTCTCTAATACGCTAGTTGGTCCCCGGTCTCTAATACGCTAGTTGGCCCCCGGTCTCTAATACGCTAGTTGGTCCCCGGTCTCTAATACGCTAGTTGGTCCCCGGTCTCTAATACGCTAGTTGGTCCCCGGTCTCTAATACGCTAGTTGGTCCCCGGTCTCTAATACGCTAGTTGGCCCCCGGTCTCTAATACGCTAGTTGGCCCCCGGTCTCTAATACGCTAGTTGGTCCCCGGTCTCTAATACGCTAGTTGGTCCCCGGTCTCTAATACGCTAGTTGGTCCCCGGTCTCTAATACGCTAGTTGGTCCCCGGTCTCTAATACGCTAGTTGGTCCCCGGTCTCTAATACGCTAGTTGGCCCCCGGTCTCTAATACGCTAGTTGGCCCCCGGTCTCTAATACGCTAGTTGGCCCCCGGTCTCTAATACGCTAGTTGGCCCCCGGTCTCTAATACGCTAGTTGGCCCCCGTTCTCTAATACGCTAGTTGGCCCCCGGTCTCTAATACGCTAGTTGGCCCCCGGTCTCTAATACGCTAGTTGGTCCCCGGTCTCTAATACGCTAGTTGGCCCCCGGTCTCTAATACGCTAGTTGGCCCCCGGTCTCTAATACGCTAGTTGGCCCCCGGTCTCTAATACGCTAGTTGGCCCCCGGTCTCTAATACGCTAGTTGGCCCCCGGTCTCTAATACGCTAGTTGGCCCCCGGTCTCTAATACGCTAGTTGGCCCCCGGTCTCTAATACGCTAGTTGGTCCCCGGTCTCTAATACGCTAGTTGGTCCCCGGTCTCTAATACGCTAGTTGGTCCCCGGTCTCTAATACGCTAGTTGGTCCCCGGTCTCTAATACGCTAGTTGGTCCCCGGTCTCTAATACGCTAGTTGGCCCCCGGTCTCTAATACGCTAGTTGGCCCCCGGTCTCTAATACACTAGTTGGCCCCCGGTCTCTAATACACTAGTTGGCCCCCGGTCTCTAATACACTAGTTGGCCCCCGGTCTCTAATACACTAGTTGGCCCCCGGTCTCTAATACACTAGTTGGCCCCCGGTCTCTAATACACCAGTTGGCCCCCGGTCTCTAATACACCAGTTGGTCCCCGGTCTCTAATACACCAGTTGGCCCCCGGTCTCTAATACACCAGTTGGTCCCCGGTCTCTAATACACCAGTTGGTCCCCGGTCTCTAATACACCAGTTGGTCCCCGGTCTCTAATACACCAGTTGGTCCCCGGTCTCTAATACACCAGTTGGTCCCCGGTCTCTAATACACCAGTTGGTCCCCGGTCTCTAATACACCAGTTGGTCCCCGGTCTCTAATACACCAGTTGGTCCCCGGTCTCTAATACACTAGTTGGTCCCCGGTCTCTAATACACTAGTTGGTCCCCGGTCTCTAATACACCAGTTGGTCCCCGGTCTCTAATACACCAGTTGGTCCCCGGTCTCTAATACACCAGTTGGTCCCCGGTCTCTAATACACCAGTTGGTCCCCGGTCTCTAATACACTAGTTGGTCCCCGGTCTCTAATACACTAGTTGGCCCCCGGTCTCTAATACACTATGACATCTTCAATGATGTCATCTGTATGTCATGACATCTCTACTGGCACTCCCAACACAGCCCTTGTTTTATTGATTAGGGTCTTCCATCTCTCTCTCTCCTTTCCAGTCTATTTGTTGACGTGTGTGTTTGTGTGTTGCCGGCTGCCTAATTGGAGAATGGAAACTGAGTGTTCTGGAGTTTGGACAAACATGTTGAAAACTTTTAATCAGATAGAAGAGATGTGTGTTGTCTTGGCTCTGGAGGAGGAGGAGGGGAGAGAGGAGGAGAGAGGGGGGGAGAGAGAGAGAGGAGGGGAGAGAGAGGGGAGAGAGAGGGGAGGGGAGGGAGGAGAGAGAGGAGGGGAGAGAGAGAGAGAGAGGAAGGAGGGTAGAGAGAGAGGAAGGAGGGTAGAGAGAGAGGAAGGAGGGTAGAGAGAGAGAGGAAGGAGGGGAGAGAGAGAGGAAGGAGGGGAGAGAGAGAGGAAGGAGGGGAGAGAGAGAGGAAGGAGGGGAGAGAGAGAGGAAGGAGGGGAGAGAGAGAGGAAGGAGGGGAGAGAGAGAGGAAGGAGGGGAGAGAGAGAGGAAGGAGGGGAGAGAGGGGGGAGAGATGTTTTCTTGTGGCTCCATCTGAGAGGAATAATGTAAACATGATGTCATGGTGTTCAGAGCTGGTGGGGGATGCAGTTAGAGAGAACTAACTTTCTCTTTGTTGCTCTCTCAATCTATCTCATCTCTCTCTCTCTCTGGCTCTGTGTTGATTTGTCCCCTCTCTCTCTCTGTCTGCCTCTCCACTATTCTGCTCTCATGAGAGGAGTGGGGAAATACCCTGAGAGACAGATAAAGAAATGTTTATTTAATGAGTGATGTAAGAGAGCTGAAATAACGTGTGTGTGTGTGGTGTGTGTGTGTGTTGGTCAGCGTGCGCCCATGCATTTGTGTATGTGAGTGAGTGTGAGAGACGTGTGTGTGTGAAACCTTTGATTCCCCCTCGATCAATCCCATGTGAATCTATTCCCTTTTTACTTCACTTTCTTAGTCCCTTTAGAGGCTCGTAACAAAAACGCTTTCTTCAAATGACAACTCATTCCAAGTGGTGATGTCATCCCTGGCTGGTGCAGCGTGGAAGGAAGCAGCCTACGTCAGTGTGTGAGGTAGTGGTGGTTGTGAGTAGCCAGAGTTCTAACCACACCCTTTACTAATGGTTCCATTACGTTCTCCAGCTCTCGTTCCAGGAAGTGAAGCCCACGCTGATACAGATTAGCGTCACATCTGGGCGATTCCACGCCAGCGGGAGATTAAAATGTTTTTGGTAACTCGGATTGTTCTGGCAGTTCTCTCACAGAAACTTAATTGGGAGTGAAGGATGTTTTAAAATGCTTTTTTACATTTGGATCACAAAACATGTTTTAAATCCTGATGAAAGTGGCCCTTTTAGACCCTTCTAGACCTATATATGCCTCCTGTCAGACCCTATGATCTGTCAACTATACATGATACAGACATCATGAGGTAATGACACTAAGATGTAAACCATACAGATCATAGGGTCTAACAGAACCCTAACCTTAACCTTTTTTTCATTGTAAACATTTTGAATAAGCAAAGGCTTTGATTTCTGGTCGAACAGATGGAAAATGGGTCTCAGAAAACATTTACCAGAAAGTCTTAAAGGAATTATAATTATATCAAGACACATTAATGCTGCCTGCCAACTAATATTAACACTTATATTTCGTTTTGGGAGAAAGGTTTATGCTTTCTGTAAGTTTAAGAAACATTGCCCTGTTACCAAAAACCAACATATCTTTAAGATATTTTCTAATTTCTCTCCCTCATGAGGGGGGATTTAAAAAAGTTCACAGAAGTAACAAGGTAGACCTATCAATTAGTTAGTGTTTTTACTGACATCAAATTTGTTCATTAATTACTAAGTGATTTAAAACTACAATGGGAAATTAAAGGCAGGGCACGGAAAGGCAGGGCAGGGCACGGAAAGGCAGGGCAGGGCACGGAAAGGAAAGGCAGGGCACGGAAAGGAAAGGCAGGGCACGGAAAGGCAGGGCACGGAAAGGAAAGGCAGGGCACGGAAAGGAAAGGCAGGGCACGGAAAGGAAAGGAAAGGCAGGGCACGGAAAGGAAAGGCAGGGCACGGAAAGGCAGGGCAGGGCACGGAAAGGAAAGGCAGGGCACGGAAAGGAAAGGCAGGGCACGGAAAGGAAAGGCAGGGCACGGAAAGGAAAGGCAGGGCACGGAAAGGAAAGGCAGGGCACGGAAAGGCAGGGCACGGAAAGGAAAGGCAGGGCACGGAAAGGCAGGGCACGGAAAGGAAAGGTAGGGCACGGAAAGGTAGGGCACGGAAGGGCAGGGCACGGAAAGGAAAGGTAGGGCACGGAAAGGAAAGGCAGGGCACGGAAAGGAAAGGCAGGGCACGGAAAGGTAGGGCACGGAAAGGTACAGTGTAGTAAAGAAAGGTACAGTAAAGGTACAGTCAGTAGGGTACAGTAAAGAAAGGTACAGTAAAAAGTTGTGTACTGAACTCTACTGTGTTATAATGAACTCTGTGTTATAATGAACTCTGTGTTATAATGAACTCTGTGTTATAATGAACTCTGTGTTATAATGAACTCTACTGTGTTATAATGAACTCTACTGTGTTATAATGAGCTCTACTGTGTTATAATGAACTCTGTGTTATAATGAACTCTACTGGATTATAATGAACTCTGTTATAATGAACTCTGTGTTCTTGGAATCTACTGTGTTATAATGAACTCTACTGTGTTATAATGAACTCTACTGTGTTATAATGAACTCTACTGTGGTATAATGAACTCTACTGTGGTATAATGAACTCTACTGTGGTATAATGAACTCTACTGTGGTATAATGAACTCTACTGTGGTATAATGAACTCTACTGTGGTATAATGAACTCTACTGTGGTATAATGAACTCTACTGTGGTATAATGAGCTCTACTGTGTTATAATGAACTCTGTGTTATAATGAACTCTACTGGATTATAATGAACTCTGTGTTATAATGAACTCTACTGTGGTATAATGAACTCTACTGTGGTATAATGAACTCTACTGTGGTATAATGAACTCTACTGTGGTATAATGAACTCTACTGTGGTATAATGAGCTCTACTGTGTTATAATGAACTCTGTGTTATAATGAACTCTACTGGATTATAATGAACTCTGTGTTATAATGAACTCTACTGTGGTATAATGAACTCTACTGTGTTATAATGAACTCTACTGTGGTATAATGAACTCTACTGTGGTATAATGAACTCTACTGTGTTATAATGAACTCTACTGTGGTATAATGAACTCTACTGTGGTATAATGAACTCTACTGTGGTATAATGAACTCTACTGTGGTATAATGAACTCTACTGTGGTATAATGAACTCTACTGTGGTATAATGAACTCTACTGTGTTATAATGAACTCTGTGTTATAATGAACTCTACTGGATTATAATGAACTCTGTGTTATAATGAACTCTACTGTGGTATAATGAACTCTACTGTGGTATAATGAACTCTACTGTGGTATAATGAACTCTACTGTGTTATAATGAACTCTACTGTGGTATAATGAACTCTACTGTGGTATAATGAACTCTACTGTGGTATAATGAACTCTACTGTGGTATAATGAACTCTACTGTGGTATAATGAACTCTACTGTGGTATAATGAACTCTACTGTGTTATAATGAACTCTACTGTGGTATAATGAACTCTACTGTGGTATAATGAACTCTACTGTGGTATAATGAACTCTACTGTGGTATAATGAACTCTACTGTGTTATAATGAACTCTACTGTGGTATAATGAACTCTACTGGATTATAATGAACTCTGTGTTATAATGAACTCTACTGTGGTATAATGAACTCTACTGTGGTATAATGAACTCTACTGTGGTATAATGAACTCTACTGTGGTATAATGAACTCTACTGTGGTATAATGAACTCTACTGTGGTATAATGAACTCTACTGTGGTATAATGAACTCTACTGTGGTATAATGAACTCTACTGTGGTATAATGAACTTTACTCTACTGCCCTCTACTGTGGTATAATGAACTCTACTGTGGTATAATGAACTTTACTCTACTGCCCTCTACTGTGGTATAATGAACTCTACTGTGGTATAATGAACTCTACTGTGGTATAATGAACTCTACTGTGGTATAATGAACTCTACTGTGGTATAATGAACTCTACTGTGGTATAATGAACTCTACTGTGGTATAATGAACTCTACTGTGGTATAATGAACTCTACTGTGGTATAATGAACTCTACTGTGGTATAATGAACTCTACTGTGGTATAATGAACTCTACTGTGGTATAATGAACTCTACTGTGGTATAATGAACTCTACTGTGGTATAATGAACTCTACTCTACTGCCCTCTACTGTGGTATAATGAACTCTACTGTGGTATAATGAACTCTACTGTGGTATAATGAACTCTACTGTGGTATAATGAACTCTACTGTGGTATAATGAACTCTACTGTGGTATAATGAACTCTACTGTGGTATAATGAACTCTACTGTGGTATAATGAACTCTACTGTGGTATAATGAACTCTACTGTGGTATAATGAACTCTACTGTGGTATAATGAACTCTACTGTGGTATAATGAACTCTACTGTGGTATAATGAACTCTACTGTGTTATAATGAACTCTACTGTGGTATAATGAACTCTACTGTGGTATAATGAACTCTGTGTTATAATGAACTCTACTGTGGTATAATGAACTCTACTGTGGTATAATGAACTCTACTGTGGTATAATGAACTCTACTGTGGTATAATGAACTCTACTGTGGTATAATGAACTCTACTGTGGTATAATGAACTCTACTGTGGTATAATGAACTCTACTGTGGTATAATGAACTCTACTGTGGTATAATGAACTCTACTGTGGTATAATGAACTCTACTGTGGTATAATGAACTCTACTGTGGTATAATGAACTCTACTGTGTTATAATGAACTCTACTGTGGTATAATGAACTCTACTGTGGTATAATGAACTCTGTGTTATAATGAACTCTACTGTGGTATAATGAACTCTACTGTGGTATAATGAACTCTACTGTGGTATAATGAACTCTACTGTGGTATAATGAACTCTACTGTGGTATAATGAACTCTACTGTGGTATAATGAACTCTACTGTGGTATAATGAACTCTACTGTGGTATAATGAACTCTACTGTGGTATAATGAACTCTACTGTGGTATAATGAACTCTACTGTGGTATAATGAACTCTACTGTGGTATAATGAACTCTACTGTGGTATAATGAACTCTACTGTGGTATAATGAACTCTACTGTGTTATAATGAACTCTACTGTGGTATAATGAACTCTACTGTGGTATAATGAACTCTACTGTGGTATAATGAACTCTACTGTGTTATAATGAACTCTACTGTGGTATAATGAACTCTACTGTGGTATAATGAACTCTACTGTGGTATAATGAACTCTACTGTGGTATAATGAACTCTACTGTGGTATAATGAACTCTACTGTGGTATAATGAACTCTACTGTGGTATAATGAACTCTACTGTGGTATAATGAACTCTACTGTGGTATAATGAACTCTACTGTGGTATAATGAACTCTACTGTGGTATAATGAACTCTACTGTGGTATAATGAACTCTACTGTGGTATAATGAACTCTACTGTGGTATAATGAACTCTACTGTGGTATAATGAACTCTACTGTGGTATAATGAACTCTACTGTGGTATAATGAACTCTACTGTGTTATAATGAACTCTACTGTGGTATAATGAACTCTACTGTGGTATAATGAACTCTGTGTTATAATGAACTCTACTGTGGTATAATGAACTCTACTGTGGTATAATGAACTCTACTGTGGTATAATGAACTCTACTGTGGTATAATGAACTCTACTGTGGTATAATGAACTCTACTGTGGTATAATGAACTCTACTGTGGTATAATGAACTCTACTGTGGTATAATGAACTCTACTGTGGTATAATGAACTCTACTGTGGTATAATGAACTCTACTGTGGTATAATGAACTCTACTGTGGTATAATGAACTCTACTGTGTTATAATGAACTCTACTGTGGTATAATGAACTCTACTGTGGTATAATGAACTCTGTGTTATAATGAACTCTACTGTGGTATAATGAACTCTACTGTGGTATAATGAACTCTACTGTGGTATAATGAACTCTACTGTGGTATAATGAACTCTACTGTGGTATAATGAACTCTACTGTGGTATAATGAACTCTACTGTGGTATAATGAACTCTACTGTGGTATAATGAACTCTACTGTGGTATAATGAACTCTACTGTGGTATAATGAACTCTACTGTGGTATAATGAACTCTACTGTGGTATAATGAACTCTACTGTGGTATAATGAACTCTACTGTGGTATAATGAACTCTACTGTGTTATAATGAACTCTACTGTGGTATAATGAACTCTACTGTGGTATAATGAACTCTACTGTGGTATAATGAACTCTACTGTGTTATAATGAACTCTACTGTGGTATAATGAACTCTACTGTGGTATAATGAACTCTACTGTGGTATAATGAACTCTACTGTGGTATAATGAACTCTACTGTGGTATAATGAACTCTACTGTGGTATAATGAACTCTACTGTGGTATAATGAACTCTACTGTGGTATAATGAACTCTACTGTGGTATAATGAACTCTACTGTGGTATAATGAACTCTACTGTGGTATAATGAACTCTACTGTGGTATAATGAACTCTACTGTGGTATAATGAACTCTACTGTGGTATAATGAACTCTACTGTGGTATAATGAACTCTACTGTGGTATAATGAACTCTACTGTGGTATAATGAACTCTACTGTGGTATAATGAACTCTACTGTGGTATAATGAACTCTACTGTGGTATAATGAACTCTACTGTGGTATAATGAACTCTACTGTGGTATAATGAACTCTACTGTGGTATAATGAACTCTACTGTGGTATAATGAACTCTACTGTGGTATAATGAACTCTACTGTGGTATAATGAACTCTACTGTGGTATAATGAACTCTACTGTGGTATAATGAACTCTACTGTGGTATAATGAACTCTACTGTGGTATAATGAACTCTACTGTGGTATAATGAACTCTACTGTGGTATAATGAACTCTACTGTGTTATAATGAACTCTACTGTGGTATAATGAACTCTACTGTGGTATAATGAACTCTACTGTACTTTCATGTCCAAACTGATACACAGATGTCTATGATTGGTCCAGACCAACCAAATTTGGTTTTGTGTTTCTGTTTAGGATACATCACCATGAAGAGAAGGACATTCATATCCATCAGTATGTGTATCTGTTTAGGATACATCACCATGAAGAGAAGGACATTCATATCCATCAGTATGTGTATCTGTTTAGGATACATCACCATGAAGAGAAGGACATTCATATCCATCAGTATGTGTATCTGTTTAGGATACATCACCATGAAGAGAAGGACATTCATATCCATCAGTATGTGTATCTGTTTAGGATACATCACCATGAAGAGAAGGACATTCATATCCATCAGTATGTGTATCTGTTTAGGATACATCACCATGAAGAGAAGGACATTCATATCCATCAGTATGTGTATCTGTTTAGGATACATCACCATGAAGAGAAGGACATTCATATCCATCAGTATGTGTATCTGTTTAGGATACATCACCATGAAGAGAAGGACATTCATATCCATCAGTATGTGTATCTGTTTAGGATACATCACCATGAAGAGAAGGACATTCATATCCATCAGTATGTGTATCTGTTTAGGATACATCACCATGAAGAGAAGGACATTCATATCCATCAGTATGTGTATCTGTTTAGGATACATCACCATGAAGAGAAGGACATTCATATCCATCAGTATGTGTATCTGTTTAGGATACATCACCATGAAGAGAAGGACATTCATATCCATCAGTATGTGTATCTGTTTAGGATACATCACCATGAAGAGAAGGACATTCATATCCATCAGTATGTGTATCTGTTTAGGATACATCACCATGAAGAGAAGGACATTCATATCCATCAGTATGTGTATCTGTTTAGGATACATCACCATGAAGAGAAGGACATTCATATCCATCAGTATGTGTATCTGTTTAGGATACATCACCATGAAGAGAAGGACATTCATATCCATCAGTATGTGTATCTGTTTAGGATACATCACCATGAAGAGAAGGACATTCATATCCATCAGTATGTGTATCTGTACTACAGATCAGGGAGCCATGATGAAATTCCGTTACCGGGTGTAAATCCACTTCACTTACTGAAGTTCAATAACCTAACAGTGATGGAAAAAGTACTAATTTGTCATACTTGAGTAAAAGTAAAGATATCCTTTTTAATAGAAAATAACTAAAGTGAAAGTCACCCAGTAAAATACTACTTAAAGTCTAAAAGTATTTGGTTTTAAATGTACCTAAGTATCAAAGGTAAATGGAACTGCTAAAAATGTACTTAATATCAAAAGTAAAGGTATAAATCACTTCAAATTCCGTATATTAAGCAAACCAGACGGCACAATTTAATTTTAATTTAATTTTAGTTTTTTTATTGACTGATAGCCAGTGGCACACCAACACACCACTAACCAAAATGAGATGTTTTCAAACTCAAGGGCTCGTGTCGTAGCTGATCGGTCGACCCAGTTCGTGTCGTAGCTGATCGGTCGACCCAGTTCGTGTCGTAGCTGATCGGTCGACCCAGTTCGTGTCGTAGCTGATCGGTCGACCCAGTTCGTGTCGTAGCTGATCGGTCGACCCAGTTCGTGTCGTAGCTGATCGGTCGACCCAGTTCGTGTCGTAGCTGATCGGTCGACCCAGTTCGTGTCGTAGCTGATCGGTCGACCCAGTTCGTGTCGTAGCTGATCGGTCGACCCAGTTCGTGTCGTAGCTGATCGGTCGACCCAGTTCGTGTCGTAGCTGATCGGTCGACCCAGTTCGTGTCGTAGCTGATCGGTCGACCCAGCTCGTGTCGTAGCTGATCGGTCGACCCAGTTCGTGTCGTAGCTGATCGGTCGACCCAGCTCGTGTCGTAGCTGATCGGTCGACCCAGCTCGTGTCGTAGCTGATCGGTCGACCCAGCTCGTGTCGTAGCTGATCGGTCGACCCAGTTCGTGTCGTAGCTGATCGGTCGACCCAGTTCGTGTCGTAGCTGATCGGTCGACCCAGCTCGTGTCGTAGCTGATCGGTCGACCCAGCTCGTGTCGTAGCTGATCGGTCGACCCAGTTCGTGTCGTAGCTGATCGGTCGACCCAGCTCGTGTCGTAGCTGATCGGTCGACCCAGTTCGTGTCGTAGCTGATCGGTCGACCCAGCTCGTGTCGTAGCTGATCGGTCGACCCAGTTCGTGTCGTAGCTGATCGGTCGACCCAGTTCGTGTCGTAGCTGATCGGTCGACCCAGTTCGTGTCGTAGCTGATCGGTCGACCCAGCTCGTGTCGTAGCTGATCGGTCGACCCAGCTCGTGTCGTAGCTGATCGGTCGACCCAGCTCGTGTCGTAGCTGATCGGTCGACCCAGTTCGTGTCGTAGCTGATCGGTCGACCCAGCTCGTGACGTAGCTGATCGGTCGACCCAGTTCGAACTGGGTCGACACTGACATCTTTCACTCAATTCGTAGCAGATGTTTTTGGAAAAAGTTTTCTACAAATATTTTGAAGATACGTACACAACGCACAGACCGAGGACGAGAGGTCAGTACAGTAATAACATGTCAAGAGGACTAGAAGTGAATTTAGTAACAACGATGAATGGAAATGGTGTTGTTTTCTGTAACAGGGGATTAATGCAGAGACATGGGAGGCATTTCAGTCCTGAACTCATAGCTACGTGTTTGGAAAACGTGGACACAAAAAACAGGGAGATTTGACTGCTTCTGTTCCCAAATCATCTGCACAGTTATTCCAGGACATGTTCAGTGGAAACAGTTATTCCGGTACGTGTTCAGTGGAAACAGTTATTCCGGTACGTGTTCAGTGGAAACAGTTCTTCCGGTACATGTTCAGTGGAAACAGTTATTCCGGTACGTGTTCAGTGGAAACAGTTCTTCCGGTACGTGTTCAGTGGAAACAGTTCTTCCGGTACGTGTTCAGTGGAAACAGTTCTTCCGGTACGTGTTCAGTGGAAACAGTTCTTCCGGTACGTGTTCAGTGGAAACAGTTCTTCCGGTACGTGTTCAGTGGAAACAGTTCTTCCGGTACGTGTTCAGTGGAAACAGTTCTTCCGGTACGTGTTCAGTGGAAACAGTTCTTCCGGTACGTGTTCAGTGGAAACAGTTCTTCCGGTACGTGTTCAGTGGAAACAGTTAAGTAGTCCTTGTGCATAGATTCGTATGTTTAAACTTTGACAACGTTTATTTGTTGACATAGATTTGAAGTGAAAAGTCTTGTCTCAGAGCAATTCCATTATTTTCTCAGTTAAACATCCTTCTTCCCAATGAAGTTCCTATGTGAGAATTGCAATCTGACATTCCAAAATGCTTCCACTTGCGGGGAATCGCCCACCTACAGGGAGAGGAGAGGAGAGGAGGAGAGTTGGGCTGGCGAAGAGAGGAGTGGAGGAGAGTTGGGCTGGACGGAGAGAAGAGAGGAGTGGAGGAGAGTTGGGCTGGCGGAGAGAAGAGAGGAGTGGAGGAGAGTTGGGCTGGCGGAGAGAAGGGCTGGCGGAGAGAAGGGAGGAGGAGAGGAGTGGAGGAGAGTTGGGCTGGCGGAGAGTTGGGCTGGCGGAGAGAAGGGAGGAGTGGAGGAGATTTGGGCTGGCGGAGAGTTGGGCTGGCGGAGAGAAGGGAGGAGGAGAGGAGTGGAGGAGAGTTGGGCTGGCGGAGAGTTGGGCTGGCGGAGAGAAGGGAGGAGTGGAGGAGAGTTGGGCTGGCGGGGAGGAGTGGAGGAGATTTGGGCTGGCGGAGAGTTGGGCTGGCGGAGAGAAGGGAGGAGTGGAGGAGATTTCGGCTGGCGGAGAGAAGGGAGGAGTGGAGGAGATTTGGGCTGGCGGAGAGAAGGGAGGAGTGGAGGAGATTTGGGCTGGCGGAGAGTAGGGGAGGAGTGGAGGAGATTTGGGCTGGCGGAGAGTAGGGGAGGAGTGGAGGAGATTTGGGCTGGCGGAGAGAAGGGGAGGAGTGGAGGAGATTTGGGCTGGCGGAGAGAAGAGAGGGGTGGAGTGGAGGAGATTTGGGGAGGAGTGGAGGAGATTTGGGGAGGAGTGGAGGAGATTTGGGCTGGTGGAGAGAAGAGAGTAGGGGAGGGGAGTCCCTGTCCTCCTGTCCCTCTCCCTCAGCATCATGACATAACATAGAGAATATGTTCCTATAACAGGAATGCCAGAGATATTCTACTGTACCACCCATTAAATGCCTCACACACATGGCTTTAAACAGCATAACACTAGTATGGCTGTTAACTGCTGCTTTGATATGAGGGGAGAGGAGGGCAAATGCCAGGGTTTGGCTGCAGTGCTAGGAACTCTTTGTGTTTCTGTCAAGACCGCTCACCCTGCTCACCCTGCTGAGCCCACTCACCCTGCTCAGCCCGCTCACCCTGCTCAGCCCGCTCACCCCACTCACCCCACTCACCCTGCTGACCGTGTGTATCAGAGAGAAAACAAAGCACACACTGCAGACATAACCAGTGGTCTGAAGGAAGTGCAGAGTGTTTCGAGACGTAAGGGTAGAGAAACTACCTGTCAGAGGAAACCGTTGGCTATGTACCCTGGTTGTCACTATGAGATCATAACAGGCCAATCAGGGCTTTGTGGGTGTACGCCCAAAGTGTCTATGTACTCCTCTGGTTTCCTCATTCTAAAAACGTTGCCCCTCTTGCACGACTCGTAAGAAATCTGGTGAGATGTCTCCCTCATCTCCTTCAGAGAACCAGGGTTACATACAGTAACCCAAAGTTCCCTTTCGGTCGACCCAGTTCGACATCTCACTATGGGACACTTGCAAAACACCCCGGTTGCCAATAGCCTATTTCCTGAGAAGCCTGTTGTGGTACATGGTAATGTGCCTGACCCATCCTACAGCGCCGAGGACCGTGTGTGCCAGGGAGGGTGATAGAACCTCAAAGGTGTGAAGGGAATCCATCCTACTAGCCACCGCACAAATCTGACGGAGATGCCTCTGAACAGTGCCCATGACGTGGAGTGGAATGTGCCTGAACACCTAGGGGAGATAGCAATCCCCACAACTGTCCGTCTTGGCGATAGCCTCCTCTTCCCAGTGGGAGAGGTGACGTTTGGACAAAGCTCTACCTTCGAGCAGGGTTGGCAAAGCAAACAGTTGGTCACAGCTCTGGAATGTTAAGGCGCTCTGGAGAAGAGAACTGTGGAAAAGAGGTCAGTAGCTTGACTACTGAAAGTCACGGGAATGAACACGGCTTTAGGACGTATCATAACCTCGGAGTAGTCAGGACAAACTGAGTGCCTGAAGGATGAACCGAGAGAGCGTGGCTAACGAGCTTGGCTGTGGCCGAGGCGAGCGACAGGGCCGTCTTATAAGACAGAGTCTTAAGATGCGCTGTCTCCAGGGGTTCAAAGTCATTGGCTGTAAGTGCCACATCCGATGATGGGGCAAGTGCCTTGGAGACCGAACGGAGACGGCGTGCTCCCTTCATAAAATAACAAACCAGGGGGTGAGCCCCTGATCATAGTCTCACCTAGTCTTGCCTGGCCAGCTGTGATTGGGGCCAGGTAGACCTTAACGGTGGAAAAGACTTTGCCCTTGTTGAGCAATTGCTGTAAGAAGGACCAACTGGCATCTCCCCCATCACCTCTGGAATACTCTCTACTTTAGATCTTAAAGTCCTCTAGTAGAAGGGGCTCTGGTGCTGTGAATTGTGGAGGCAAGCTCACAGAGTCAAAGTTGTTCCTCTCACCGGCCATGTCCAGAGACCCATCAGCTCGGGATGAGGGTGAAATATTTCCCCCAGTGCTTGGGATAGCAGATCCCGGCGCTGTGGGAGCCTCCATGGTTGTGCGTACAGGACTGGTATAATCTCTGTCAGCCATGGCTTCCCGGGCCAATGCAGAGCTATCAGGATGAGGGAATGACCGTTTAGACCGGATAGACCGTCTATCGGGATGAGGGAATGACCGTTTAGACCGGATAGACCGTCTATCGGGATGAGGGAATGACCGTTTAGACCGTCTATCGGGATGAGGGAATGACCGTTTAGACCGGATAGACCGTCTATCGGGATGAGGGAATGACCGGATAGACCGTCTATCAGGATGAGGGAATGACCGGATAGACCGTCTATCGGGATGAGGGATGACCGGCGACAGTGTGCCTTGTCCTGCGATGCGTACAGATCGATGGCAGCCCTGCCGCAACGCCCCCACACCACCTCGACGATTTCGGGATGAAAATGGCCACACCCCTGGCAGAGGGTTCCATCGCGACAGTAAATCAACTCGGTTAAGTCTGCCTGGCACGTGTTCCTCTGAGAGACAACATATGATCTCTGCTCCGTAGCAAGAGCTCTCTCTCGCCGGACTGAAGTTGACACGACCGTATTCCTCCTTGGTGGTTGATGTCTGCCACCGTAGACATATTGCCCAGTCAGGACGTGTTAGCCCTGTAGGGATGGAGTGAGGTGCCTGAGGGCTAGTAACACAATGTAGAGTTGAAGAACATCGATAGAGGACATGAGATGAGCATCCTATTGACAAAGACCCTTGTATTGTAATGTGGTCCATGTAGTATGTACTTTAACCTGTGTGTTTTGTCCTTTCTCTCAGGGTGAAGACTTTACCAGACCGGAGGAGTTGAGCTCGGAGCCGACCAGACCGGAGGAGTTGAGCTCGGAGCCGACCAGACCGGAGGAGTTGAGCTCGGAGCCGACCAGACCGGAGGAGTTGAGCTCGGAGCCGACCAGACCGGAGGAGTTGAGCTCGGAGCCGACCAGACCGGAGGAGTTGAGCTCGGAGCCGACCAGACCGGAGGAGTTGAGCTCGGAGCCGACCAGACCGGAGGAGTTGAGCTCGGAGCCGACCAGACCGGAGGAGTTGAGCTCGGAGTTCAACAAGATCACTTCCTGATGATGACAGTAAACATGGGTGAGTAGCATGACAACATTTCCTACAGCACACTCACACTCAACCTGTTTCCCATGTTATACCATGCAGCAGCACACTCACACTCAACCTGTTTCCCATGTTATACCATGCAGCAGCACACGCACACTCAACCTGTTTCCCATGTTATACCATGCAGCAGCACACTCACACTCAACCTGTTTCCCATGTTATACCATGCAGCAGCACACTCACACTCAACCTGTTTCCCATGTTATACCATGCAGCAGCACACGCACACTCAACCTGTTTCCCATGTTATACCATGCAGCAGCACACACACACTCAACCTGTTTCCCATGTTATACCATGCAGCAGCACACACACACTCAACCTGTTTCCCATGTTATACCATGCAGCAGCACACTCACACTCAACCTGTTTCCCATGTTATACCATGCAGCAGCACACACACACTCAACCTGTTTCCCATGTTATACCATGCAGCAGCACACGCACACTCAACCTGTTTCCCATGTTATACCATGCAGCAGCACACTCACACTCAACCTGTTTCCCATGTTATACCATGCAGCAGCACACACACACACAACCTGTTTCCCATGTTATACCATGCAGCAGCACACTCACACTCAACCTGTTTCCCATGTTATACCATGCAGCAGCACACGCACACTCAACCTGTTTCCCATGTTATACCATGCAGCAGCACACGCACACTCAACCTGTTTCCCATGTTATACCATGCAGCAGCACACTCACACTCAACCTGTTTCCCATGTTATACCATGCAGCAGCACACTCACACTCAACCTGTTTCCCATGTTATACCATGCAGCAGCACACTCACACTCAACCTGTTTCCCATGTTATACCATGCAGCAGCACACTCACACTCAACCTGTTTCCCATGTTATACCATGCAGCAGCACACTCACACTCAACCTGTTTCCCATGTTATACCATGCAGCAGCACACTCACACTCAACCTGTTTCCCATGTTATACCATGCAGCAGCACACTCACACTCAACCTGTTTCCCATGTTATACCATGCAGCAGCACACTCACACTCAACCTGTTTCCCATGTTATACCATGCAGCAGCACACACACACTCAACCTGTTTCCCATGTTATACCATGCAGCAGCACACTCACACTCAACCTGTTTCCCATGTTATACCATGCAGCAGCACACTCACACTCAACCTGTTTCCCATGTTATACCATGCAGCAGCACACGCACACTCAACCTGTTTCCCATGTTATACCATGCAGCAGCACACACACACTCAACCTGTTTCCCATGTTATACCATGCAGCAGCACACTCACACTCAACCTGTTTCCCATGTTATACCATGCAGCAGCACACTCACACTCAACCTGTTTCCCATGTTATACCATGCAGCAGCACACACACACTCAACCTGTTTCCCATGTTATACCATGCAGCAGCACACACACACACAACCTGTTTCCCATGTTATACCATGCAGCAGCACACTCACACTCAACCTGTTTCCCATGTTATACCATGCAGCAGCACACACACACACAACCTGTTTCAGCTCTGTCTGTAGAGTATAACATCTCTGTCATTGATGTGACTCTATAGTATATTACTGTAACAGCTCTGTCTGTAGAGTATAACATCTCTGTCATTGATGTGACTCTATAGTATATTACTGTAACAGCTCTGTCTGTAGAGTATAACATCTCTGTCATTGATGTGACTCTATAGTATATTACTGTAACAGCTCTGTCTGTAGAGTATAACATCTCTGTCATTGATGTGACTCTATAGTATATTACTGTAACAGCTCTGTCTGTAGAGTATAACATCTCTGTCATTGATGTGACTCTATAGTATATTACTGTAACAGCTCTGTCTGTAGAGTATAACATCTCTGTCATTGATGTGACTCTAGTATATTACTGTAACAGCTTTGTCTGTAGAGTATAACATCTCTGTCATTGATGTGACTCTATAGTATATTACTGTAACAGCTCTGTCTGTAGAGTATAACATCTCTGTCATTGATGTGACTCTATAGTATATTACTGTAACAGCTCTGTCTGTAGAGTATAACATCTCTGTCATTGATGTGACTCTGTAGTATATTACTGTAACAGCTCTGTCTGTAGAGTATAACATCTCTGTCATTGATGTGACTCTATAGTATATTACTGTAACGGCTCTGTCTGTAGAGTATAACATCTCTGTCATTGATGTGACTATAGTATATTACTGTAACGGCTCTGTCTGTAGAGTATAACATCTCTGTCATTGATGTGACTCTATAGTATATTACTGTAACAGCTCTGTCTGTAGAGTATAACATCTCTGTCATTGATGTGACTCTATAGTATATTACTGTAACAGCTCTGTCTGTAGAGTATAACATCTCTGTCATTGATGTGACTCTAGTATATTACTGTAACAGCTCTGTCTGTAGAGTATAACATCTTTGTCATTGATGTGACTATAGTATATTACTGTAACAGCTCTGTCTGTAGAGTATAACATCTCTGTCATTGATGTGACTCTGTAGTATATTACTGTAACAGCTCTGTCTGTAGAGTATAACATCTCTGTCATTGATGTGACTCTAGTATATTACTGTAACAGCTCTGTCTGTAGAGTATAACATCTCTGTCATTGATGTGACTCTAGTATATTACTGTAACAGCTCTGTCTGTAGAGTATAACATCTTTGTCATTGATGTGACTATAGTATATTACTGTAACAGCTCTGTCTGTAGAGTATAACATCTCTGTCATTGATGTGACTCTAGTATATTACTGTAACAGCTCTGTCTGTAGAGTATAACATCTTTGTCATTGATGTGACTAGTATATTACTGTAACAGCTCTGTCTGTAGAGTATAACATCTCTGTCATTGATGTGACTCTAGTATATTACTGTAACAGCTCTGTCTGTAGAGTATAACATCTCTGTCATTGATGTGACTCTATAGTATATTACTGTAACAGCTCTGTCTGTAGAGTATAACATCTCTGTCATTGATGTGACTCTATAGTATATTACTGTAACAGCTCTGTCTGTAGAGTATAACATCTCTGTCATTGATGTGACTCTAGTATATTACTGTAACAGCTCTGTCTGTAGAGTATAACATCTCTGTCATTGATGTGACTCTGTAGTATATTACTGTAACAGCTCTGTCTGTAGAGTATAACATCTCTGTCATTGATGTGACTCTATAGTATATTACTGTAACAGCTCTGTCTGTAGAGTATAACATCTCTGTCATTGATGTGACTCTAGTATATTACTGTAACAGCTCTGTCTGTAGAGTATAACATCTCTGTCATTGATGTGACTCTATAGTATATTACTGTAACAGCTCTGTCTGTAGAGTATAACATCTCTGTCATTGATGTGACTCTGTAGTATATTACTGTAACAGCTCTGTCTGTAGAGTATAACATCTCTGTCATTGATGTGACTCTATAGTATATTACTGTAACAGCTCTGTCTGTAGAGTATAACATCTCTGTCATTGATGTGACTCTAGTATATTACTGTAACAGCTCTGTCTGTAGAGTATAACATCTCTGTCATTGATGTGACTCTATAGTATATTACTGTAACAGCTCTGTCTGTAGAGTATAACATCTCTGTCATTGATGTGACTCTATAGTATATTACTGTAACAGCTCTGTCTGTAGAGTATAACATCTCTGTCATTGATGTGACTCTAGTATATTACTGTAACAGCTTTGTCTGTAGAGTATAACATCTCTGTCATTGATGTGACTCTATAGTATATTACTGTAACAGCTCTGTCTGTAGAGTATAACATCTCTGTCATTGATGTGACTCTCGTATATTAGTATATTACTGTAACAGCTCTGTCTGTGATGTGACTCTGTAGTAGAGCAGTGTTGTAGCATGTGTCTCTCTGTGTTCCTCTAGATGACGAGGAGGCTCTGAACTCCATCATGAAGGACCTGGCAGCTCTGGGTCGCTGCTACACCCAGCAACACGACAGCAGCAGCCACAAACCCAAGCCCGGGACCTTGCTGTACAAACAGGTACACATCTTACGCCCCTACCTTAGGCCCTACCCTAGACCCTGCCCTAGGCTCTACCCTAGACCCTACCCTAGGTCCTGCCCTAGGCTCTACCCTAGCCCCTACCCTAGCCCTTAGGCCCTAACCTAGCCTCTACCCTATCCCCTGCCCCTACCCTAAGACCCTAGCCTCTATCCTAGCCTCTATCCTCTACCCTAGGCCCTACCCTAAGACCCTAGCCCCTACCCTAAGACCCTATCCTCTACCCTAGCCTCTACCCAACCCTATCCCCTGTCCCTGCCCTACCCTAAGACCCTACCCACTACCGCTAGCCTAATACCCTAGCACCTAGCCTCTATCCTAGCCCCTAGCCTTTATCCTAGCCTCTAACCTAGCCTCTATCCTACACCATATAGCCTTACAGCAACACAACAGCCATAAGCCCAGGCCCCTGCTATACAAACAGGCCTATACCCCTAATATACAGGGCCATACGCCCAGGACCCTGCTATACAATGCTACTAGTGGTGATGGTAATGGTAGTAGTAGTAGAGATATTGGAAGTAGAAATGATACTAGTGGTAATGGTAGCTGAGACTGACAACAGACTTGTATTAATGATGGTAGTGGTAGTAGTAGTATTCATGAGGGTGGTGGTGGTGGTAGTAGTATTACTGGTGGTAGTAGTAGTATTACTGGTGGTGGTAGTAGTATTAATGAGGGTGGTGGTAGTAGTGGTAATATTAATGGGGGTGGTGGTAGTAGTAGTATTCATGAGGGTGGTGGTAGTAGTGGTAGTATCAATGGGGGTGGTGGTAGTAGTAGTATTCATGAGGGTGGTGGTAGTAGTGGTAGTATCAATGGGGGTGGTGGTAGTAGTAGTATTCATGAGGGTGGTGGTAGTAGTAGTATTAATGAGGGTGGTGATAGTAGTAGTATTAATGAGGGTGGTGGTAGTAGTAGTTCTAATGGGGGTGGTGGTAGCAGTATTAATGGTGGTAGTAGTAGTATTAATGGTAGTAGTAGTATTAATGAGGGTGGTGGTAGTAGTATTAATGGTGGTAGTAGTAGTATTAATGGTGGTGGTAATATTAATGCGGGTGGTGGTGGTAGTAGTAGTAGTATTAATGGGGGTGGTGGTAGCAGTATTAATGGTGGTAGTAGTAGTATTAATGGTAGTAGTAGTATTAATGAGGGTGGTGGTGGTAGTAGTAGTAGTATTAATGGTGGTAGTAGTATTGTTAATGGTGGTGGCGGTAGTATTGAGGGTGGTGGTATCAGTAGTAGTATTAATGGTGGTAGTGGTAGTAGTCGTATTAATGAGGGTGGTGGTAGTAGTGGTAGTATTAATGAGGGTGGTAGTAGTAGTATTAATGCGGGTGGTGGTGGTAGTAGTATTAACGTTAGTGGTAGTATTAATGAGGGTGGTGGTAGCAGTAGTAGTATTAATGGTGGTAGTGGTAGTAGTAGTCATATTAATGAGGGTGGTAGTAGTAGTATTAATGAGGGTGGTGGTGGTAGTAGTCGTATTAATAATGGTGGTGGTAGTAGCAGTAGTATTAATGAGGGTGGTGGTAGTAGTAGTATTAATGAGGGTGGTGGTAGTAGTAGTATTAATGAGGGTGGTGGTAGTAGTAGTATTAATGAGGGTGGTGGTGGTAGTAGTAGTATTAATGAGGGTGGTGGTAGTAGTAGTAGTATTAATGAGGGTGGTGGTAGTAGTAGTAGTATTAATGAGGGTGGTGGTGGTAGTAGTAGTAGTATTAATGAGGGTGGTGGTGGTAGTAGTAGTAGTATTAATGATGGTGGTGGTAGTAGTAGTAGTATTAATGAGGGTGGTGGTAGTAGTAGTAGTATTAATGAGGGTGGTGGTAGTAGTAGTAGTATTAATGAGGGTGGTGGTAGTAGTAGTAGTATTAATGAGGGTGGTGGTGGTAGTAGTAGTCGTATTAATGAGGGTGGTGGTAGTAGTAGTCATATTAATGAGGGTGGTAGTAGTAGTAGTCGTATTAATAATGGTGGTGGTAGTAGCAGTAGTATTAATGAGGGTGGTGGTAGTAGTAGTATTAATGAGGGTGGTGGTAGTAGTAGTATTAATGAGGGTGGTGGTAGTAGTAGTATTAATGAGGGTGGTGGTAGTAGTAGTATTAATGAGGGTGGTGGTAGTAGTAGTAGTATTAATGAGGGTGGTGGTAGTAGTAGTAGTATTAATGAGGGTGGTGGTAGTAGTAGTAGTATTAATGAGGGTGGTGGTAGTAGTAGTAGTATTAATGAGGGTGGTGGTGGTAGTAGTAGTAGTATTAATGAGGGTGGTGGTGGTAGTAGTAGTAGTATTAATGAGGGTGGTGGTAGTAGTAGTAGTAGTATTAATGAGGGTGGTGGTAGTAGTAGTACAATTAATGAGGGTGGTGGTAGTAGTAGTAGTAGTATTAATGAGGGTGGTAGTAGTAGTAGTAGTAGTATTAATGAGGGTGGTGGTAGTAGTAGTAGTATTAATGAGGGTGGTAGTAGTAGTAGTAGTAGTATTAATGAGGGTGGTAGTAGTAGTAGTAGTATTAATGAGGGTGGTGGTAGTAGTAGTAGTATTAATGAGGGTGGTGGTGGTAGTAGTAGTATTAATGAAGGTGGTGGTGGTAGTAGTAGTATTAATGAAGGTGGTGGTGGTAGTAGTAGTATTATTAATGAGGGTGGTAGTAGTAGTAGTAGTAGTATTAATGAGGGTGGTGGTAGTAGTAGTAGTATTAATGAGGGTGGTGGTGGTAGTAGTAGTAGTAGTATTAGCGCCAAAAATAAGGGCTTAAATAAATGTCAGAAAGAAGTATAAAATCTTTCCTGGTCTTTCTGATATCTTTCAGATATTGGACAAGCACTTCAGAACAAACTTCCTTTTTAAATTGTCTTAGAATTCAAGATCAAACATCAAAAGGATCCTTGGTATGACCTTAAAACAGTTCCATATACCCCCCCCCGCCACCCCCCCCCCGCCACCCCCCCCCCCCCCCCCTTTCCAACCTTATAATCCTCTCTGTTGCCGTTTTCCTTTCAACAGGATTTAAGAGTCAAGCTGGAGCATGAGAGAGAGAAACGGTGAGTTGCAACTTCCACTGGTTTTCTACTTCTCTTTCCAGGGAGGGGGAGAAGGGGTGTATTGTGTTATATCATGACTGAGTTCTCATGTCCAGGGGAAAGTAGAGCGTCACGACAGTGTTGCTTCCTGCCCCATAGAGCCTCACGACAGCGTTGCTTCCTGTTGCTTCCTGCCCCATAGAGCCTCACGACAGCGTTGCTTCCTGTTGCTTCCTGTCCCATAGAGCCTCACGACAGCGTTGCTTCCTGTTGCTTCCTGTCCCATAGAGCCTCACGACAGCGTTGCTTCCTGTTGCTTCCTGCCCCATAGACCCTCACGACAGTGTTGCTTCCTGTTGCTTCCTGCCCCATAGAGCCTCACGACAGCATTGCTTCCTGTTGCTTCCTGTCCCATAGAGCCTCACGACAGGGTTGCTTCCTGCCCCATAGAGCCTCACGACAGTGTTGCTTCCTGCCCCATAGAGCCTCACGACAGCGTTGCTTCCTGTTGCTTCCTGCCCCATAGAGCCTCACGACAGCGTTGCTTCCTGTTGCTTCCTGTCCCATAGAGCCTCACGACAGCGTTGCTTCCTGTTGCTTCCTGTCCCATAGAGCCTCACGACAGCGTTGCTTCCTGTTGCTTCCTGCCCCATAGAGCCTCACGACAGTGTTGCTTCCTGCCCCATAGAGCCTCACGACAGCGTTGCTTCCTGTTGCTTCCTGTCCCATAGAGCCTCACGACAGCGTTGCTTCCTGTTGCTTCCTGCCCCATAGAGCCTCACGACAGCGTTGCTTCCTGTTGCTTCCTGTCCCATAGAGCCTCACGACAGCGTTGCTTCCTGTTGCTTCCTGTCCCATAGAGCCTCACGACAGCGTTGCTTCCTGTTGCTTCCTGCCCCATAGAGCCTCACGACAGTGTTGCTTCCTGCCCCATAGAGCCTCACGACAGCGTTGCTTCCTGTTGCTTCCTGTCCCATAGAGCCTCACGACAGCGTTGCTTCCTGTTGCTTCCTGCCCCATAGACCCTCACGACAGTGTTGCTTCCTGTTGCTTCCTGCCCCATAGAGCCTCACGACAGCATTGCTTCCTGTTGCTTCCTGTCCCATAGAGCCTCACGACAGGGTTGCTTCCTGCCCCATAGAGCCTCACGACAGTGTTGCTTCCTGCCCCATAGAGCCTCACGACAGCGTTGCTTCCTGTTGCTTCCTGCCCCATAGAGCCTCACGACAGCGTTGCTTCCTGTTGCTTCCTGTCCCATAGAGCCTCACGACAGCGTTGCTTCCTGTTGCTTCCTGTCCCATAGAGCCTCACGACAGCGTTGCTTCCTGTTGCTTCCTGCCCCATAGAGCCTCACGACAGTGTTGCTTCCTGCCCCATAGAGCCTCACGACAGCGTTGCTTCCTGTTGCTTCCTGTCCCATAGAGCCTCACGACAGCGTTGCTTCCTGTTGCTTCCTGCCCCATAGAGCCTCACGACAGTGTTGCTTCCTGCCCCATAGAGCCTCACGACAGCGTTGCTTCCTGTTGCTTCCTGCCCCATAGAGCCTCACGACAGTGTTGCTTCCTGTTGCTTCCTGCCCCATAGAGCCTCACGACAGCATTGCTTCCTGTTGCTTCCTGTCCCATAGAACCTCACGACAGGGTTGCTTCCTGCCCCATAGAGCTTCACGACAGCGTTGCTTCCTGTTACTTCCTACCCCATAGAGCCTCACGACAGTGATGCTTCCTGTTGCTTCCTGCCCCATAGAGCCTCACGACAGCGTTGCTTCCTACCCTACTAATAGTAGGACATTGTTATACGGTAATTGTGGCGGAACAAGTGACAGAGAAGCAGTAGACAAACAACAAACAGCCTCTCACCTGTAGCAGTATGTTACCATGACAACACTAGGGATGACTAAGGAGTGTAGAGTTGGAAACAGAACGTTAACCCTCTGACAGACGTGTCCTTGTGTCGGGGTCTCTCTGCCGGGGTCTCTCTGCCGGGGTCTCTCTGCCGGGGTCTCTCTGCCGGGGTCTCTCTGCCGGGGTCTCTGTGTCGGGGTCTCTCTGCCGGGGTCTCTCTGCCGGGGTCTCTGTGCCGGGGTCTCTGAGTCGGGGTCTCTCTGCCGGGGTCTCTCTGCCGGGGTCTCTCTGCCGGGGTCTCTCTGCCGGGGTCTCTGTGCCGGGGTCTCTGTGTCGGGGTCTCTCTGCCGGGGTCTCTCTGCCGGGGTCTCTGAGCCGGGGTCTCTGAGCCGGGGTCTCTCTGCCGGGGTCTCTCTGCCGGGGTCTCTGTGTCGGGGTCTCTGTGTCGGGGTCTCTGTGTCGGGGTCTCTGTGTCGGGGTCTCTGTGTCGGGGTCTCTGTGTCGGGGTCGGGGTGTCGGGGTCTCTCTGCCGGGGTCTCTCTGCCGGGGTCTCTCTGCCGGGGTCTCTCTGCCGGGGTCTCTGTGCCGGGGTCTCTGTGCCGGGGTCTCTGTGCCGGGGTCTCTCTGCCGGGGTCTCTCTGCCGGGGTCTCTCTGCCGGGGTCTCTGAGCCGGGGTCTCTCTGCCGGGGTCTCTCTGCCGGGGTCTCTCTGCCGGGGTCTCTCTGCCGGGGTCTCTCTGCCGGGGTCTCTGTGTCGGGGTCTCTCTGCCGGGGTCTCTGTGCCGGGGTCTCTGTGTCGGGGTCTCTCTGCCGGGGTCTCTCTGCCGGGGTCTCTCTGCCGGGGTCTCTCTGCCGGGGTCTCTCTGCCGGGGTCTCTGTGCCGGGGTCTCTGTGTCGGGGTCTCTCTGCCGGGGTCTCTGAGCCGGGGTCTCTGAGCCGGGGTCTCTCTGCCGGGGTCTCTGAGTCGGGGTCTCTGAGTCGGGGTCTCTGAGTCGGGGTCTCTGAGTCGGGGTCTCTGAGTCGGGGTCTCTGAGTCGGGGTCTCTGTGCCGGGGTCTCTGTGCCGGGGTCTCTGTGCCGGGGTCTCTCTGTCGGGGTCTCTGTGTCGGGGTCTCTGTGTCGGGGTCTCTGTGCCGGGGTCTCTGTGCCGGGGTCTCTGTGCCGGGGTCTCTGTGTCGGGGTCTCTGTGTCGGGGTCGGGGTGTCGGGGTCTCTCTGCCGGGGTCTCTCTGCCGGGGTCTCTTTGTCGGGGTCTCTGTGTCGGGGTCTCTGTGTCGGGGTCTCTGTGTCGGGGTCTCTGTGTCGGGGTCTCTGTGTCGGGGTCTCTCTGCCGGGGTCTCTCTGCCGGGGTCTCTCTGCCGGGGTCTCTCTGCCGGGGTCTCTGTGCCGGGGTCTCTGTGTCGGGGTCTCTCTGCCGGGGTCTCTGAGCCGGGGTCTCTCTGCCGGGGTCTCTGTGTCGGGGTCTCTGTGTCGGGGTCTCTGTGTCGGGGTCTCTGTGTCGGGGTCTCTGTGTCGGGGTCGGGGTGTCGGGGTCGGGGTGTCGGGGTCTCTCTGCCGGGGTCTCTCTGCCGGGGTCTCTGTGCCGGGGTCTCTGTGCCGGGGTCTCTGTGCCGGGGTCTCTGTGCCGGGGTCTCTGTGCCGGGGTCTCTGAGCCGGGGTCTCTGAGCCGGGGTCTCTCTGCCGGGGTCTCTCTGCCGGGGTCTCTGAGTCGGGGTCTCTGAGTCGGGGTCTCTGAGTCGGGGTCTCTGAGTCGGGGTCTCTGAGTCGGGGTCTCTGAGTCGGGGTCTCTGAGTCGGGGTCTCTGAGTCGGGGTCTCTCTGCCGGGGTCTCTGAGTCGGGGTCTCTGTGTCGGGGTCTCTGTGTCGGGGTCTCTGAGTCGGGGTCTCTGAGTCGGGGTCTCTGAGTCGGGGTCTCTGAGTCGGGGTCTCTGTGTCGGGGTCTCTGTGTCGGGGTCTCTGTGTCGGGGGGTCTCTCTGTCGGGGTCTCTCTGCCGGGGTCTCTCTGCCGGGGTCTCTCTGCCGGGGTCTCTGTGTCGGGGTCTCTGTGTCGGGGTCTCTGTGTCGGGGTCTCTCTGTCGGGGTCTCTCTGCCGGGGTCTCTGTGTCGGGGTCTCTGTGTCGGGGTCTCTGTGTCGGGGTCTCTGAGCCGGGGTCTCTGAGCCGGGGTCTCTGAGCCGGGGTCTCTCTGCCGGGGTCTCTCTGCCGGGGTCTCTGTTTCGGGGTCTCTGTGTCGGGGTCTCTGTGTCGGGGTCTCTGAGCCGGGGTCTCTCTGCCGGGGTCTCTCTGCCGGGGTCTCTCTGAGCCTTGAGGATGACCTCTGTCCTCTGTTCCGCAGCATCATCCCGTTCCAGCGACCTCTGAAGATCAAGGAGCTGCTCCACAAGGTCACAGAGGCCTTTGGACAACAGATGGACCTCTTCTACACAGACAGAGAGGTAGATAACACAACAACACAACAGATGGACCTCTTCTACACAGACAGAGAGGTAGATAATACAACACAATAACACAACCGATGGACCTCTTCTACACAGACAGAGAGGTAGATAATACAACACAATAACACAACCGATGGACCTCTTCTACACAGACAGAGAGGTAGATAATACAACACAATAACACAACCGATGGACCTCTTCTACACAGACAGAGAGGTAGATAATACAACACAATAACACAACAGATGGACCTCTTCTACACAGACAGAGAGGTAGATAATACAACACAATAACACAACCGATGGACCTCTTCTACACAGACAGAGAGGTAGATAATACAACACAATAACACAACAGATGGACCTCTTCTACACAGACAGAGAGGTAGATAATACAACACAATAACACAACCGATGGACCTCTTCTACACAGACAGAGAGGTAGATAATACAACACAATAACACAACAGATGGACCTCTTCTACACAGACAGAGAGGTAGATAATACAACACAATAACACAACAGATGGACCTCTTCTACACAGACAGAGAGGTAGATAATACAACACAATAACACAACAGATGGACCTCTTCTACACAGACAGAGAGGTAGATAATACAACACAATAACACAACAGATGGACCTCTTCTACACAGACAGAGAGGTAGATAATACAACACAATAACACAACAGATGGACCTCTTCTACACAGACAGAGAGGTAGATAATACAACACAATAACACAACAGATGGACCTCTTCTACACAGACAGAGAGGTAGATAATACAACACAATAACACAACAGATGGACCTCTTCTACACAGACAGAGAGGTAGATAATACAACACAATAACACAACAGATGGACCTCTTCTACACAGACAGAGAGGTAGATAATACAACACAATAACACAACAGATGGACCTCTTCTACACAGACAGAGAGGTAGATAATACAACACAATAACACAACAGATGGACCTCTTCTACACAGACAGAGAGGTAGATAATACAACACAATAACACAACAGATGGACCTCTTCTACACAGACAGAGAGGTAGATAATACAACACAACAGAACACAATATCACATCACACCACAACATAACACAATGGTGGCACACCATGACATAATGGTGTCACACCACAACATAACACAATGGTGGCACACCATGACATAATGGTGTCACACCACAACATAACACAATGGTGGCACACCACACCATGACATAATGGTGTCACACCACAACATAACACAATGGTGGCACACCACACCATGACATAATGGTGTCACACCACAACATAACACAATGGTGTCACACCACACCATGACACAATGGTGTCACACCACACCATGACATAATGGTGGCACACCACACCATGACATAATGGTGTCACACCACACCATGACATAATGGTGTCACACCACACCATGACATAATGGTGTCACACCATGACATAATGGTGTCACACCATGACATAATGGTATCACACCACACCATGCCATAATGGTATCACACCACACCATGCCATAATGGTGTCACACCACACCATGACATAATGGTCACACCATGGCATAATGGTATCACACCACAACATGGCATAATGGTATCACACCACCACATGGCAAAATGGTGTCACATTACACCACATGGCATAATGGTGTCACATTACACAACATGACATAATGGTGTCACATTACACCACATGACATAATGGTGTCACATTACACCACATGGCATAATGGTGTCACATTACACAACATGACATAATGGTGTCACATTACACAACATGGCATAATGGTGTCACATTACACCACGTGGCATAATGGTGTCACATTACACAACGTGGCATAATGGTGTCACATTACACCACGTGGCATAATGGTGTCACATTACACCACGTGGCATAATGGTGTCACATTACACCACGTGGCATAATGGTGTCACATTACACCACGTGGCATAATGGTGTCACATTACACCACGTGGCATAATGGTGTCACATTACACCACATGGCATAATGGTGTCACATTACACCACAGCATGGCATAATGGTGTCACATTACACTACAGCATGGCATAATGGTGTCACATTACACCACAGCATGGCATAATTGTGTCACATTACACCACAGCATGGCATAATGGTGTCACACCACACCATGACATAATGGTGTCACATCACAACATGATGAAAGTGTCTTGTCTCTGACGTAATATCGGTTAGTGTCTTGTCTCTGACGTGATAACGGTTGGTGTCTCTGACGTGATAACGGTTGGTGTCTTGTCTCTGACGTGATAACGGTTGGTGTCTTGTCTCTGACGTAATAACGGATGGTGTCTTGTCTCTGACGTCATAACGGACGGTGTCTCTGACGTGATAACGGATGGTGTCTTGTCTCTGACGTGATAACGGTTGGTGTCTTGTCTCTGACGTAATAACGGTTGGTGTCTCTGACGTGATAACGGTTGGTGTCTTGTCTCTGACGTGATAACGGTTGGTGTCTCTGACGTGATAACGGTTGGTGTCTTGTCTCTGACGTGATAACGGTTGGTGTCTTGTCTCTGACGTGATAACGGTTAGTGTCTTGTCTCTGACGTAATAACGGTTGGTGTCTCTGACGTGATAACGGTTGGTGTCTCTGACATGATAACGGTTGGTGTCTCTGACGTGATAACGGTTGGTGTCTTGTCTCTGACGTGATAACGGTTGGTGTCTTGTCTCTGACGTAATAACGGTTAGTGTCTTGTCTCTGACGTGATAACGGTTAGTGTCTTGTCTCTGACGTGATAACGGTTAGTGTCTTGTCTCTGACGTAATAACGGTTGGTGTCTTGTCTCTCACGTGATAACGGTTAGTACCTTGTCTCTGACGTAATAACGGATGGTGTCTTGTCTCTGACGTGATAACGGTTGGTGTCTTGTCTCTGACGTAATAACGGTTAGTGTCTTGTCTCTGACGTGATAACGTACGGTGTCTTGTCTCTGACGTAATAACGGACGGTGTCTTGTCTCTGACGTAATAACGGTAGTGTCTTGTCTCTGACGTGATAACGTACGGTGTCTTGTCTCTGACGTGATAACGGTTAGTACCTTGTCTCTGACGTAATAACGGATGGTGTCTCTGACGTAATAACGGTTGGTGTCTTGTCTCTGACGTAATAACGGATGGTGTCTTGTCTCTGACGTAATAACGGATGGTGTCTTGTCTCTGACGTAATAACGGACGGTGTCTTGTCTCTGACGTAATAACGGACGGTGTCTTGTCTCTGACGTAATAACGGTTGGTGTCTCTGACGTAATAACGGTTAGTGTCTTGTCTCTGACGTAATAACGGTTAGTGTCTTGTCTCTGACGTAATAACGGACGGTGTCTTGTCTCTGACGTAATAACGGTTGGTGTCTCTGACGTAATAACGGTTAGTGTCTTGTCTCTGACGTAATAACGGTTAGTGTCTTGTCTCTGACGTAATAACGGTTAGTGTCTTGTCTCTGACGTAATAACGGATGGTGTCTTGTCTCTGACGTGATAACAGTTGGTGTCTCTGACGTGATAACGGTTGGTGTCTTGTCTCTGACGTGATAACGGTTGGTGTCTCTGACGTAATAACGGTTAGTGTCTTGTCTCTGACGTGATAACGGTTGGTGTCTCTGACGTAATAACGGACGGTGTCTTGTCTCTGACGTAATAACGGTTGGTGTCTCTGACGTAATAACGGACGGTGTCTTGTCTCTGACGTAATAACGGTTGGTGTCTCTGACGTAATAACGGACGGTGTCTTGTCTCTGACGTAATAACGGTTAGTGTCTTGTCTCTGATGTAATAACGGTTGGTGTCTCTGACGTAATAACAGTTGGTGGATCTGGATAAGACTATAATGTAAATGTCTCCCTGCAGCGGCTGGTTCCTCTAAAGAGCCAGGAGGATCTCGACAGAGCGGTACTCAACGTGGGCTCTAGCAGCCTGCTCAGACTCCTGCTGAAAACGCCCAAGAACAACCACGTGAGTCTACACACTCACACGCCTTAGAAGACCTTGTCCAAGCATATAGTATACATGCAACAAATACTAAGCCTCTACAGACGTTATGTATAAAACCCACCCCTCTTCTCTCCACTGTTTTCCCTCCATGATTTATGTGTTATAATTAGATGTGAGAAATGCTCTGATGCGTGTTATTGGGATTACCTGGACAGAGTAGTGGTCACCGACCTGAGTCAAGATCACAGAGTCAAAATGCAAGACGAGATCTACCGCTCAGATTGTTTTTTAACATGACTTAAAAAACTTAAGCCTATGCAACACTAACCAATTTAAAATCAGTTCTGTATCATTGAGGTTTGAGCAGTAAGCTACAGGCCCAGTACATTGTCACAGCATACTGGCTTTGCTTGAATTTACCTGACAATGCATTGATGTTCAAACCATTAAAACATATATATATATCAAAATTTGAGGTAGGCTATATGATCACACCTGTAATAGATAAGTTGTTGTTGTATTACTTGTGACAACAATAATGTATTGGACCTATAGCTTACTACACAGCTGACTGAGCATACATTTTAAATCATTTGCTTTTTACTTTACTGGGCTGCGTCTGAGGGTCCGTTGGTCCGTCTCAGCGGACAGCGGAGGGAGAGAGCAGCAGACTGAGGGTCCGTCTCTCAACGTCCCTCCTCTCTCCCTTTCCTCCACTGACACTGACCAGAAAGGGACACCGTCTTCTAGCTGATGGCGAAACTCGAGTCACACCGCATTATTTCTGCCTCGTGCACAAATGTGATGTTGTGATATTAAAAAAGAACCTAAAAGGCCTATAGATACACGTTCCTACTCATTCATTACTGCTGCAGTGCTTGTTGTAGTCGTTCATTACTGCTGCAGTGCTGGTTGTAGTCATTCATTACTGCTGCAGTGCTTGTTGTAGTCGTTCATTACAGCTGCAGTGCTGGTTGTAGTCATTCATTACGGCTGCAGTGCTGGTTGTAGTCATTCATTACTGCTGCAGTGCTTGTTGTAGTCGTTCATTACTGCTGCAGTGCTGGTTGTAGTCATTAATTACTGCTGCAGTGCTTGTTGTAGTCGTTCATTACAGCTGCAGTGCTGGTTGTAGTCGTTCATTACAGCGGCAGTGCTTGTTGTAGTCGTTCATTACTGCTGCAGTGCTGGTTGTAGTCGTTCATTACAGCTGCAGTGCTGGTTGTAGTCATTCATTACTGCTGCAGTGCTGGTTGTAGTCATTCATTACTGCTGCAGTGCTGGTTGTAGTCATTCATTACAGCTGCAGTGCTGGTTGTAGTCATTCATTACAGCTGCAGTGCTGGTTGTAGTCCTTCATTACTGCTGCAGTGCTGGTTGTAGTCATTCATTACAGCTGCAGTGCTGGTTGTAGTCATTCATTACTGCTGCAGTGCTGGTTGTAGTCATTCATTACAGCTGCAGTGCTGGTTGTAGTCATTCATTACTGCTGCAGTGCTGGTTGTAGTCATTCATTACTGCTGCAGTGCTGGTTGTAGTCGTTCATTACAGCTGCAGTGCTTGTTGTAGTCATTCATTACAGCTGCAGTGCTTGTTGTAGTCATTCATTACAGCTGCAGTGCTGGTTGTAGTCATTCATTACTGCTGCAGTGCTGGTTGTAGTCATTCATTACAGCTGCAGTGCTGGTTGTAGTCATTCATTACTGCTGCAGTGCTGGTTGTAGTCATTCATTACTGCTGCAGTGCTGGTTGTAGTCGTTCATTACAGCTGCAGTGCTTGTTGTAGTCATTCATTACAGCTGCAGTGCTTGTTGTAGTCATTCATTACAGCTGCAGTGCTGGTTGTAGTCATTCATTACAGCTGCAGTGCTGGTTGTAGTCATTCATTACAGCTGCAGTGTTGGTTGTAGTCATTCATTACTGCTGCAGTGCTTGTTGTAGTCATTCATTACAGCTGCAGTGCTGGTTGTAGTCATTCATTACTGCTGCAGTGCTTGTTGTAGTCATTCATTACAGCTGCAGTGCTTGTTGTAGTCATTCATTACAGCTGCAGTGCTTGTTGTAGTCATTCATTACTGCTGCAGTGCTTGTTGTAGTCATTCATTACAGCTGCAGTGCTGGTTGTAGTCATTCATTACAGCTGCAGTGCTTGTTGTAGTCATTCATTACAGCTGCAGTGCTGGTTGTAGTCATTCATTACAGCTGCAGTGCTTGTTGTAGTCATTCATTACAGCTGCAGTGCTGGTTGTAGTCATTCATTACTGCTGCAGTGCTTGTTGTAGTCATTCATTACAGCTGCAGTGCTGGTTGTAGTCATTCATTACTGCTGCAGTGCTTGTTGTAGTCATTCATTACAGCTGCAGTGCTTGTTGTAGTCATTCATTACAGCTGCAGTGCTTGTTGTAGTCATTCATTACTGCTGCAGTGCTTGTTGTAGTCATTCATTACAGCTGCAGTGCTGGTTGTAGTCATTCATTACTGCTGCAGTGCTGGTTGTAGTCATTCATTACAGCTGCAGTGTTGGTTGTAGTCGTTCATTACGGCTGCAGTGCTTGTTGTAGTCGTTCATTACTGCTGCAGTGCTTGTTGTAGTCGTTCATTACTGCTGCAGTGCTTGTTGTAGTCATTCATTACAGCTGCAGTGCTGGTTGTAGTCATTCATTACAGCTGCAGTGCTGGTTGTAGTCATTCATTACTGCTGCAGTGCTGGTTGTAGTCGTTCATTACAGCTGCAGTGCTTGTTGTAGTCATTCATTACAGCTGCAGTGCTGGTTGTAGTCATTCATTACTGCTGCAGTGCTTGTTGTAGTCATTCATTACTGCTGCAGTGCTGGTTGTAGTCATTCATTACTGCTGCAGTGCTTGTTGTAGTCATTCATTACTGCTGCAGTGCTGGTTGTAGTCATTCATTACTGCTGCAGTGCTTGTTGTAGTCATTCATTACAGCTGCAGTGCTGGTTGTAGTCATTCATTACTGCTGCAGTGCTTGTTGTAGTCATTCATTACTGCTGCAGTGCTGGTTGTAGTCATTCATTACTGCTGCAGTGCTTGTTGTAGTCATTCATTACTGCTGCAGTGCTGGTTGTAGTCATTCATTACTGCTGCAGTGCTTGTTGTAGTCATTCATTACTGCTGCAGTGCTTGTTGTAGTCATTCATTACAGCTGCAGTGCTGGTTGTAGTCATTCATTACAGCTGCAGTGCTGGTTGTAGTCATTCATTACTGCTGCAGTGCTGGTTGTAGTCATTCATTACTGCTGCAGTGCTTGTTGTAGTCATTCATTACTGCTGCAGTGCTGGTTGTAGTCATTCATTACTGCTGCAGTGCTGGTTGTAGTCATTCATTACTGCTGCAGTGCTTGTTGTAGTCATTCATTACTGCTGCAGTGCTGGTTGTAGTCATTCATTACTGCTGCAGTGCTGGTTGTAGTCATTCATTACTGCTGCAGTGCTGGTTGTAGTCATTCATTACTGCTGCAGTGCTGGTTGTAGTCATTCATTACTGCTGCAGTGCTTGTTGTAGTCATTCATTACTGCTGCAGTGCTGGTTGTAGTCATTCATTACTGCTGCAGTGCTTGTTGTAGTCATTCATTACTGCTGCAGTGCTGGTTGTAGTCATTCATTACTGCTGCAGTGCTGGTTGTAGCGCTGAGTGGAAATAGGAAAAACACGGATTTAATGGTTTATAAGAGTGTTGAGTACAAAGTGTCGACAGCGCTGAGTAACAACATAAACATGAAGTCCCTCAGCAGCTCTTTGCTGCGTTCGTTGACCGTCTCTCTGTCTAGTCATGGTTTTAAACGTTGTGAAATCTCACAGTATTAACTCGGCTGTAGCTGTCTTTTACACCTGCTACATTACACGGTCATCTCAGCCATCCGATTGGCCAGCGGTAGGGCCTATAGGGAACTGTCTTGTCTCGCCGGGAAGGCCGAGTTTGTAATATAGTGTTGCTCACTACATTCCCACTATAGAAGGAGATTAGTCATCAGATTTCCTTGATTCCAACAGTTCAGTTAACTCGGACTAGATGTGTTAACCCATATAGTTAAATATAATTAATATATTATGCTGCGTGGCACAGTGTGGAATTAATCATACAAGTGGAGGAAATGCTGAAAATCATTTTGGTTTTGAAGTTGGATTGAACAGTAGACATGGAGAAAGTCTCATTGAAATCACTTATAATGTATGTGTTTCCACCCTAAGGTCATGAACCAATCAGGAAGCACATTTACTACTTTGATTATTCATTTTTATTAACCCCTTCAACACCCCCCCCCCCTCTTCGGAGGACAAATTTCTTATTTTTTTACATACATTTTAAACATAAAATGCCATCAAATACTGTAAAATGTGAAAAATATTGTGATATAATGTTTTGACCTTATTGCCCAACCCTTCATCCTACGTTATCTGTTGTGACATGCACAGAGATTAACTAACTGACAACAGTTACTTCATTCGTTGTCCTTCTTCACTTCCTCTCCCGTCCACTTCCTGTGTGTCTAGTTCCTACAGGTGGGCAGCAGGGACAAACAGAGCGAGCTGAGGTCGTCCCGTTCTCTAGGGGATCTGAAGGGCTGTATACTCAAGAGCTCAGAGAGGGTCCGAAAACACTCCACAGGTTAGTCAATACACACACACACACACACACACACACACACACACACACACACACACACACACACACACACACACACACACACACACACACACACACACACACACACACACACACACACACACCTCGCACTACCCTGCTCTATACACTTTCGGTGCCAAGCAAAACGTCATTGCAGCTCTATCAAGGCAGCGTTACACTTAATTTCTATGACTTCCTGCACTCACATCCACCTCCACGACTTCCTGTACTCACATCCACCTCTATAGGAATGACTTCCTGTACTCACATCCGCCTCTATAGGAATGACTTCCTGCACTCACATCCGCCTCTATAGGAATGACTTCCTGCACTCACATCCGCCTCTATAGGAATGACTTCCTGCATTCACATCCACCTCTATAGGAATGACTTCTTGTACTCACATCCACCTCTATAGAATGACTTCCTGTACTCACATCCACCTCTATAGGAATGACTTCCTGTACTCACATCCACCTCTATAGGAATGACTTCCTGCACTCACATCCACCTCTATAGGAATGACTTCCTGCACTCACATCCGCCTCTATAGGAATGACTTCCTGCACTCACATCCACCTCTATAGGAATGACTTCCTGCACTCACATCCACCTCCACGACTTCCTGTACTCACATCCACCTCTATAGGAATGACTTCCTGCACTCACATCCGCCTCTATAGGAATGACTTCCTGCACTCACATCCGCCTCTATAGGAATGACTTCCTGCACTCACATCCGCCTCTATAGGAATGACTTCCTGCACTCACATCCGCCTCTATAGGAATGACTTCCTGCATTCACATCCACCTCTATAGGAATGACTTCTTGTACTCACATCCACCTCTATAGAATGACTTCCTGTACTCACATCCACCTCTATAGGAATGACTTCCTGTACTCACATCCACCTCTATAGGAATGACTTCCTGCACTCACATCCACCTCTATAGGAATGACTTCCTGTACTCACATCCACCTCTATAGGAATGACTTCCTGCACTCACATCCACCTCTATAGGAATGACTTCCTGCACTCACATCCGCCTCTATAGGAATGACTTCCTGCACTCACATCCGCCTCTATAGGAATGACTTCCTGCACTCACATCCGCCTCTATAGGAATGACTTCCTGTACTCACATCCGCCTCTATAGGAATGACTTCCTGTACTCACATCCGCCTCTATAGGAATGACTTCCTGTACTCACATCCGCCTCTATAGGAATGACTTCCTGTACTCACATCCGCCTCTATAGGAATGACTTCCTGCACTCACATCCACCTCTATAGGAATGACTTCCTGCACTCACATCCACCTCTATAGGAATGACTTCCTGTACTCACATCCACCTCTATAGGAATGACTTCCTGCACTCACATCCACCTCTATAGGAATGACTTCCTGCACTCACATCCGCCTCTATAGGAATGACTTCCTGCACTCACATCCACCTCTATAGGAATGACTTCCTGCACTCACATCCACCTCTATAGGAATGACTTCCTGCACTCACATCCACCTCTATAGGAATGACTTCCTGTACTCACATCCGCCTCTATAGGAATGACTTCCTGCACTCACATCCGCCTCTATAGGAATGACTTCCTGCACTCACATCCGCCTCTATAGGAATGACTTCCTGCACTCACATCCGCCTCTATAGGAATGACTTCCTGCACTCACATCCGCCTCTATAGGAATGACTTCCTGCACTCACATCCGCCTCTATAGGAATGACTTCCTGCACTCACATCCGCCTCTATAGGAATGACTTCCTGCACTCACATCCGCCTCTATAGGAATGACTTCCTGCACTCACATCCGCCTCTATAGGAATGACTTCCTGTACTCACATCCGCCTCTATAGGAATGACTTCCTGCACTCACATCCGCCTCTATAGGAATGACTTCCTGCACTCACATCCGCCTCTATAGGAATGACTTCCTGCACTCACATCCGCCTCTATAGGAATGACTTCCTGTACTCACATCCACCTCTATAGGAATGACTTCCTGCACTCACATCCGCCTCTATAGGAATGACTTCCTGCACTCACATCCACCTCTATAGGAATGACTTCCTGTACTCACATCCACCTCTATAGGAATGACTTCCTGCACTCACATCCACCTCTATAGGAATGAAAAGAGAGAGTGAATGAGTTTTAATGACATCAAGCTTTCTTTTGTCCAGGTGTGAAATCACCTGAACGCTTGTCAATCATAATTGCTTGTTTGTCTTAATGTACACAGTGTTAGTGTAGTGTTAATGTACACAGTGTTAGTGTAGTGTTAATGTACACAGTGTTAGTGTAGTTTTAATGTACACAGTGTAGTGTTAATGTACACAGTGTAGTGTTAATGTACACAGTGTAGTGTTAATGTACACAGTGTTAGTGTAGTGTTAATGTACACAGTGTTAGTGTTAATGTACACAGTGTTAGTGTTAATGTACACAGTGTTTGTGTGCTCAGTGTTTGTGTAGTGTTAATGTACAATTACTACAAACCCTGACACAACCGTGCTGTACAGTAGCCCTGACACAACCGTGCTGTACAGTAGCCCTGACACAACCGTGCTGTACAGTAGCCCTGACACAACCGTGCTGTACAGTAGCCCTGACACAACCGTGCTGTACAGTAGCCCTGACACAACCGTGCTGTACAGTAGCCCTGACACGACCGTGCTGTACAGTAGCCCTGACACAACCGTGCTGTACAGTAGCCCTGACACAACCGTGCTGTACAGTAGCCCTGACACGACCGTGCTGTACAGTAGCCCTGACACGACCGTGCTGTACAGTAGCCCTGACACGACCGTGCTGTACAGTAGCCCTGACACGACCGTGCTGTACAGTAGCCCTGACACGACCGTGCTGTACAGTAGCCCTGACACAACCGTGCTGTACAGTAGCCCTGACACAACCGTGCTGTACAGTAGCCCTGACACAACCGTGCTGTACAGTAGCCCTGACACAACCGTGCTGTACAGTAGCCCTGACACAACCGTGCTGTACAGTAGCCCTGACACAACCGTGCTGTACAGTAGCCCTGACACAACCGTGCTGTACAGTAGCCCTGACACGACCGTGCTGTACAGTAGCCCTGACACGACCGTGCTGTACAGTAGCCCTGACACAACCGTGCTGTACAGTAGCCCTGACACGACCGTGCTGTACAGTAGCCCTGACACGACCGTGCTGTACAGTAGCCCTGACACGACCGTGCTGTACAGTAGCCCTGACACGACCGTGCTGTACAGTAGCCCTGACACGACCGTGCTGTACAGTAGCCCTGACACGACCGTGCTGTACAGTAGCCCTGACACGACCGTGCTGTACAGTAGCCCTGACACGACCGTGCTGTACAGTAGCCCTGAATCTTAATGGAGAATGTTTGACAGACATCGCTCTCCTCCTTCATTCCCACTCGTTTCTAACTCCCTGTATACTATGTGTTCTGTCTCTCTTCTTCATCCTTCTCTCTCCTTGCCCCCCCCACCCCCCCCAGGTTCTCTCCATGCAGGTCGTAGGTCCCCTCCTCCAGGCTCGGTCCCGGAGGAGCAGCAGCAGATTGCCAGGCAGGGCTCCTTCACCTCGATTCACACAGAGGGACAGTTTATACCTGAGGGCCTGGACCAGAAGGTACGAGACAACATATTATTCTCTGTCTCTGTCACTAAGGGACAGTTTATACCGGAGGGCCTGGGCCAGAAGGTACGAGACAACATATTATTCTCTGTCACTAAGGGACAGTTTATACCGGAGGGCCTGGGCCAGAAGGTACGAGACAACATATTATTCTCTGTCACTAAGGGACAGTTTATACCGGAGGGCCTGGACCAGAAGGTACGAGACAACATATTATTCTCTGTCACTAAGGGACAGTTTATACCGGAGGGCCTGGACCAGAAGGTACGAGACAACATATTATTCTCTGTCTCTGTCACTAAGGGACAGTTTATACCTGAGGGCCTGGACCAGAAGGTAAGAGACAACATATTATTCTCTGTCACTAAGGGACAGTTTATACCTGAGGGCCTGGACCAGAAGGTACGAGACAACATATTATTCTCTGTCACTAAGGGACAGTTTATACCTGAGGGCCTGGACCAGAAGGTACGAGACAACATATTATTCTCTGTCACTAAGGGACAGTTTATACCTGAGGGCCTGGACCAGAAGGTACGAGACAACATATTATTCTCTGTCTCTGTCACTAAGGGACAGTTTATACCTGAGGGCCTGGACCAGAAGGTAAGAGACAACATATTATTCTCTGTCTCTGTCACTAAGGGACAGTTTATACCTGAGGGCCTGGGCCAGAAGGTAAGAGACAACATAGTACTCTCTCATTCGTGAGCTGCCCAGTGACACGAGCCTACCAGACAAGCTAAATAAATACCTTCTATGCTCACTTTGAGGCAAGCAACACTTAACCATGCATGAGAGCACCAGCTGTTCCAGACGACTGTGTGTTCACACTCTCCGTAGCCGATGTGAGTAAGACTTTTAAGCAGGTTAACATTCACAAGGCTTCAGGGCCAGACAGATTACCAGGACTCGTACACAGAGCATACGCTGACCAGCTGGCAATGTCACTGACATTTTCATCCTCTCCCTGACCCAGTCTAATACCTACATGTTTCAAGCAGCCCATCAGGTTACCTTGGAACGCCAAGGTATATAACCTAGTTATCATTACTCAGTACTGGTACCCTGTGTATAAAACCTAGTTATCATTACTCAGTACTGGTACCCTGTGTATATAACCTAGTTATCATTACTCAGTACTGGTACCCTGTGTATATAACCTAGTTATCATTACTCAGTACTGGTACCCTGTGTATATAACCTAGTTATCATTACTCAGTACTGGTACCCTGTGTATATAACCTAGTTATCATTACTCAGTACTAGTACCCTGTGTATATAACCTAGTTATCATTACTCAGTACTGGTGCCCTGTGTATATAACCTAGTTATCATTACTCAGTACCCTGTGTATATAGCCTAGTTATCATTACTCAGTACTGGTACCCTGTGTATATAACCTAGTTATCATTACTCAGTACTGGTACCCTGTGTATATAACCTAGTTATCATTACTCAGTACTGGTGCCCTGTGTATATAACCTAGTTATCATTACTCAGTACCCTGTGTATATAGCCTAGTTATCATTACTCAGTACTGGTACCCTGTGTATATAACCTAGTTATCATTACTCAGTACTGGTACCCTGTGTATATAACCTAGTTATCATTACTCAGTACTGGTACCCTGTGTATATAACCTAGTTATCATTACTCAGTACTGGTACCCTGTGTATATAACCTAGTTATCATTACTCAGTACCCTGTGTATATAGCCTAGTTATCATTACTCAGTACTGGTACCCTGTGTATATAACCTAGTTATCATTACTCAGTACTGGTGCCCTGTGTATATAACCTAGTTATCATTACTCAGTACCCTGTGTATATAGCCTAGTTATCATTACTCAGTACCCTGTGTATATAGCCTAGTTATCATGACTCAGTACTGGTACCCTGTGTATATAACCTAGTTATCATTACTCAGTACCCTGTGTATATAACCTAGTTTCATTACTCAGTACCCTGTGTATATAACCTAGTTATCATTACTCAGTACTAGTACCCTGTGTATATAACCTAGTTATCATTACTCAGTACTGGGACCCTGTGTATATAACCTAGTTATCATTACTCAGTACTGGTACCCTGTGTATATATCCTAGTTATCATTACTCAGTACTGGTACCCTGTGTATATAACCTAGTTATCATTACTCAGTACTGGTACCCTGTGTATATAACCTAGTTATCATTACTCAGTACTGGTACCCTGTGTATATAACCTAGTTATCATTACTCAGTACTGGTACCCTGTGTATATAACCTAGTTATCATTACTCAGTACTGGTACCCTGTGTATATAACCTAGTTATCATTACTCAGTACTGGTACCCTGTGTATATAACCTAGTTATCATTACTCAGTACTGGTACCCTGTGTATATATCCTAGTTATCATTACTCAGTACTGGTACCCTGTGTATATAACCTAGTTATCATTACTCAGTACTGGTACCCTGTGTATATAACCTAGTTATCATTACTCAGTACTGGTACCCTGTGTATATAACCTAGTTATCATTACTCAGTACTGGTACCCTGTGTATATAACCTAGTTATCATTACTCAGTTCTGGTACCCTGTGTATATAACCTAGTTATCATTACTCAGTACTGGTACCCTGTGTATATAACCTAGTTATCATTACTCAGTACTGGTACCCTGTGTATATAACCTAGTTATCATTACTCAGTACTGGTACCCTGTGTATATAGCCTAGTTATCATTACTCAGTACTGGTACCCTGTGTATATAACCTAGTTATCATTACTCAGTACTGGTACCCTGTGTATATAACCTAGTTATCATTACTCAGTACTAGTACCCTGTGTATATAACCTAGTTATCATTACTCAGTACTAGTACCCTGTGTATATAACCTAGTTATCATTACTCAGTACTGGTACCCTGTGTATATAACCTAGTTATCATTACTCAGTACTGGTACCCTGTGTATATAACCTAGTTATCATTACTCAGTACTGGTACCCTGTGTATATAACCTAGTTATCATTACTCAGTACTGGTACCCTGTGTATATAACCTAGTTATCATTACTCAGTACTGGTACCCTGTGTATATAACCTAGTTATCATTACTCAGTACTGGTACCCTGTGTATATAACCTAGTTATCATTACTCAGTACTGGTACCCTGTGTATATAACCTAGTTATCATTACTCAGTACTGGTACCCTGTGTATATAACCTAGTTATCATTACTCAGTACTGGTACCCTGTGTATATAACCTAGTTATCATTACTCAGTACTGGTACCCTGTGTATATAACCTAGTTATCATTACTCAGTACTGGTACCCTGTGTATATAACCTAGTTATCATTACTCAGTACTGGTACCCTGTGTATATAGCCTAGTTATCATTACTCAGTACTGGTACCCTGTGTATATAACCTAGTTATCATTACTCAGTACTGGTACCCTGTGTATATAACCTAGTTATCATTACTCAGTACTGGTACCCTGTGTATATAACCTAGTTATCATTACTCAGTACTGGTACCCTGTGTATATAACCTAGTTATCATTACTCAGTACTGGTACCCTGTGTATATAACCTAGTTATCATTACTCAGTACTGGTACCCTGTGTATATAACCTAGTTATCATTACTCAGTACTGGTACCCTGTGTATATAACCTAGTTATCATTACTCAGTACTGGTACCCTGTGTATATTTTTTTTTATTTTTTTATTTTTTATTTCACCTTTATTTAACCAGGTAGGCTAGTTGAGAACAAGTTCTCATTTGCAACTGCGACCTGGCCAAGATAAAGCATAGCAGTGTGAACAGACAACACAGAGTTACACATGGAGTAAACAATAAACAAGTCAATAACATGGTAGAAAAAAAAAGAAAAAAAAAGAGAATCTATATACAATGTGTGCAAAAGGCATGAGGTAGGCAATAAATCGAATAATTACAATTTAGCAGATTAACACTGGAGTGATAAATCATCAGATGATCATGTGCAAGAAGAGATACTGGTGTGCAAAAGAGCAGAAAAGTAAATAAATAAAAGCAGTATGGGGGGTGAGGTAGGTAAATTGGGTGGGTAGTTTACAGATGGACTATGTACAGCTGCAGCGATCGGTTAGCTGCTCGGATAGCAGATTTTTAAAGTTGTTGAGGGAGATAAAAGTCTCCAACTTCAGAGATTTTTGCAATTCGTTCCAGTCGCAGGCAGCAGAGAACTGGAAGGAAAGGCGTCCAAATGAGGTTTTGGCTTTAGGGATGATCAGTGAGATACACCTGCTGGAGCGCGTGTTGCAGGTGGGTGTAGCCATCGTGACCAGTGAACTGAGATAAGGCGGCACTTTACCTAGCATAGCCTTGTAGATGACCTGGAGCCAGTGGGTCTGACGACGAACATGTAGCGAGGGCCAGCCGACTAGGGCATACAGGTCGCAGTGGTGGGTCGTATAAGGTGCTTTAGTAACAAAACGAATGGCACTGTGATATAACCTAGTTATCATTACTCAGTACTGGTACCCTGTGTATATAACCTAGTTATCATTACTCAGTACTGGTACCCTCGTACATCTCTGTCTCAGTCAAATGTGCCTGTTCCCTCGTACATAGTAAGGCTAACAATGTGATTATTCTGTTGTGTTCTTCAGTTGCTGGAGCCCTTTGGGAGTGCAAACAACTCTCTGTCCAGCAGCTGTCACTCAATAGACCAAGCATTGGACAGGTGAGACCCTTTTACTTCTCTTCCATATGAAACATCTATGTATGTAAATTGGTTATGTTTGTTGTCAATAATGTGGAGTGTTTAGTGATTATACTGTTCAGAAACACATGAGGGGCGGAGAGGAGGAGAGAGAGGAGAGGAGGAGAGAGAGGAGGATGAGGAGAGGAGGACCAGTCTATTAACTAGAGTTTGTTGACTGACTGTTTTGAACTGAAGTTGGTTCTGACCGGAGGGCGACCAGGTGCGGTCGTGTCCAGCCTGTGGGTCATGTTCAGCTGTTGCTTTGGCTTTAGAGGTCACCTTCAAGGTGAGAGACTCTGCTGACAATGTGAATATTGACTGACCGTTATATACTGTCCAGACCGCTCGTCCGCGGGCAGCATCGCGCGCATGTTGATTTTGTCAACTGACACAGGACGCGATCAGGACATGCAGGTTTAAATATCAAAACGAACTCTGAACCAATTATATTAATTAGAGGACAGGTCGAAAAGCATTAAACATGTATGTCAATTTATCTATCTAGCTTGCTGTTGCTAGGTAATTTGTCCTGGGATATAAACATTGGGTTGATATTTTACCTGAAATGCACAAGGTCCTCTACTCCGACAATTAATCCACAGATAAAAGGGTAAACAGAGTTAGTTTCTAGTCATCTCTCCTCCTTCAGGCTTCTTCTTCTTCTGTGGACTTTCTATGGCAGTTGTCAACCAACTTTAAGGTGCATTACCACCACCAACTGGACTGGAGTGTGGACCTCAGTTCATCTTTCAATCACCCACGTGGGTATATGCTCCTAAAAACCAAAGAGGAGATGGGAGAGGCAGGATTTGCAGTGGGTCAAGCGTCACGAATAGAACCAAGTTTGGGACACGAGCGTTGTGGTTCAGCATGTTACTGAGAGAGAGAGAGAGAGAGAGAGAGAGGGAAACGGCTCTACCTACACAAGTGTTATCTAGACTGTGGCCTGGGGAACAATGACAGGATGCGTTGCTGGAACTTTCCCCTCCAGTGGGCGCCGTGCCCTCTCATCCTGGGTCTCCCCTGCCGTCTGCCTCGCTACACACACACACACACACACACACACACACACACACACACACACACACACACACACACAGCGTTAGATGAGTGTTTCCGGACATATTCAATCTCTCCCTATCCCAGTCTGCTGTCCCCACATGCTTCAAGATGTCCACCATTGTTCCTGTTCCCAGAAAGCAAAGGTAACTGAACTAAATGACTATCACCCCGTAGCACTCACTGCTGTCATCATGAAGTGCTTTGAGAGGCTAGTTAAGGATCATTTCACCTCTACCCCTAGACCAACTTCAATTTACATACCACCCCAATAGACCACAATCGCCATCATACTGCACACTGCCCTATCCCATCTGGACAGGAGGAAAACCTATGTAAGAATGCTGTTCATTGACTATAGCTCAACCTTCAACATCATAGTATCCTCCAAGCTCATCAATAAGCTGGAGGCCCTGGGTCTGAACCCCTCCCTGTGCACCTTGGTCCTGGACTTCCTGATGGGTCGCCCCCAGGTGGTGAAGGTAGGAAACATCTACACTTCGCTGATCCTGAACACTGGGGCCCCACAAAGATAGTACCCTCCAAGCTCATCAATAAGCTAAGGACCCTGGGCCTGTGCTTCACCTCCCAGTGTCTGGTGGAAAGCAGACTGAACCAGGTTTTCCTCTAGGATGTTGAAAACATTATTCCACTTTGACATGATGGGGTATTTTGTGTAGGCCGGTGACGACAAAACTATATTTAATCCATTTTAAATTCACTCTGTTTATTTAATATTTTATTTAACCTTTATTTAACTAAGCAAGTCAGGGCGGCAGGTAGCCTAGTGGTTAGAGCGTTGGGCCAGTAACCAAATGGTTGCTTGATTGAATCCTCGAGCTGACAAGGTAAAAATCTGTCCTTCTGCCCCTGAACAAGGCAGTTAACCCACTGTTCCCCGGTAGGCCGTCATTAAAAATAAGTATTAGTTCTTAACTGACTTGCCTAGTTAAATGCCTAGTTGTAAAAAAAAAAAATGTTTAAATAACAAGTTCTTATTTACAACGACGGCCTACCCCGGACGACGTTTGGCCAATTGTGCGTCGCTCTATGGGACTCCCAATCACAGCCGGTTGTGATACAGCCTGGATTCGAACCAGGGTGTCTGTAGTGACGCCACTCGAGAGCCCAACAAAATATGGAAAAAGTCAAAGGGTGTGAATACATTCTGAAGGCACTGTATAATCTTTTTCATATTCAACAAAAGTGGAATTTGAAATGCTTTCTAAATATAGTAGCAATCAAATGATAAACAACTGAGACGGCACCTTTTCTTATAAGTCACCATATGTAGTGACACAATTGGCACCATTTCATATAACTGATGACAGAAAATGTTTTGCCCAGTGCAGAACTGGACAGCTTTTGTGTTTTGGGAACATAGCTTTTGTGATGTCCCCACAATGTTCCCACCAGACTGTTCCCACAACCTTATGAAACGTTCTGGGAACCTTTTTAAAGTACAGATTACAAGTGTTCTAGGAATGTTCTTTCAACATCAGGCGTCATGTGTTGTACAAACATTCTATAATCATCAGCGCGACAGTTTTTTGTTGTTGTCATGAGAACATTTGCTGCAACCTAATGAATGTTCTGGGGACTTTCACATAACCAATTGAGTTTTTCTCTCTCTCTCTCTCTACTCTCTTTTTTTCTCAGCCCTCCTTTTTCCCAGAACAACCGAGACAACAACTATCTGAGCCTCAACTATGAAGGACACAGAGGTATGGGTTCATTCTGAATGTTTTCATGCTGACCTTCCTGCTCAATGTGTCAATTGAGGTTATTAAACTCTAGTGCTTTGTGTTATATGTTGTAATGATGTCTGACACTTTGTTTGCCGCTATTTTGGCCAGGTCTCTCTTGGAAAATAGGTTTTTAATCTCAATGAGACTACTTCCTCCTCTTCCTCCCCGTCTCCCCTCTACCTCCCTGTCTCCCCTCTACCTAACGACAGCCAGTCTTACTCCACCAAGGCTCTAAGGCTAACAAGCTAATGCTAACAACAGCCAGTCTCACTGAGGCTAACAGGTTAGCAGGCTAATGCTAACAACAGCCAGTCTCACTGAGGTTAGCAGGCTAATGCTAACAACAGCCAGTCTCACTGAGGTTAGCAGGCTAATGCTAACGACAGCCAGTCTCACTGAGGCAAACAGGTTCGTAGGCTAATGCTAACGACAGCCAGTCTCACTAAGGATAACAGGTTAGCAGGCTAATGCTAATGTCAGCCAGTCTCACTGAGGCTAACAGGTTATCAGGCTAATGCTAACGACAGCCAGTCTCACTAAGGATAACAGGTTTAGGGACTTATGATGGCGCCTTACTATATGGCTGCCGTCTTGCAAGCTCTGACCCAGCTTTGCTATTTTGTGATTATTTTTGGCATTTTACTTTTTATTTCAACCAAATTTGTCCCCTATCATTTCTTATGGTCAACAAGTACTTTTGAACTCACCTTAATTCTGGCTTCAACTTCGACTCATCTGCCCTGTACTCTTCGTGTGATTCCGACCCAATTTGGGCTACCCAAGAGGAAAAGCCGTGAAGGAGAGCTGGCGAGATTAAGAAGGGGGAAACCGGCCACCTCTTCCCTCCTGTTGCCAATATTCTCGATAATAAGATGGCTGACCTCTAAATGCGGATTCTTTATCAATTTGACTCTCGTAGCTGCAGTATTCTCTGCTTTTCGGGAAACATGACTTTAGGACAAGATACCCAACTAGGCTATCCAACTCAATGGATTCTCTGTTCACCGAGTGGACAGGAGATTGGATTCAGGGAAACCAGACAGGGGTATACCTCTTCATCAACAAATAGTCTGCTCACTCTAGCACAGTGGAACTCTCAAACTGACCCTGCATATAGCTACTGACCCTGGAACTGACCCTGTATATAGCTACTGACCCTGGAACTGACCCTGTATATAGCTACTGACCCTGGAACTGACCCTGTATATAGCTACTGACCCTGGAACTGACCCTGTATATACAGTTGAAGTCTGAAGTTTACATACACCTTAGCCAAATAGATTTAAACTCAGTTTTTCACAATTCCTGACATTTAATCTTAGTAAAGATTCCCTGTCTTAGGTCAGTTAGGATCACCACTTTATTTTAAGAATGTGAAATGTCAGAATAATAGTAGAGAGAATGATTTATTTCAGCTTTTATTTCTTTCATCACATTCCCAGTGGGTCAGATGTTTACATACACTCAATTAGTATTTGGTAGCATTGCCTTTAAATTGTTTAACTTGGGTCAAACGTTTCAGGTAGCCTTCCACAAGCTTCCCACAATAAGTTGGATGAATTTTGGCCCATTCCTCCTGACAGAGCTGGTGTAACTGCGTCAGTTTTGTAGGCCTCCTTGCTCACACACGCTTTTTTCAGTTCTGCCCACAAATTTTCTATAGGATTGAGGTCAGGGCTTTGTGATGGCCACTCCAATACCTTGACTTTGTTGTCCTTAAGCCATTTTGCCACATCTTTGGAAGTATGCTTGGGTTCATTGTCCATTTGGAAGACCCATTTGCGACCAAGCTTTAACTTCCTGACTGATGTCTTGAGATGTTGCTTCAATATATCCACCTAATTTTCCAGCCTCATGATGCCATCTATTTTGTGAAGTGCACCAGTACCTCCTGCAGCAAAGCACCCCCACAACATGATGCTGCCACCCCCGTGCTTCACGGTTGGGATGGTGTTCTTCGGCTTGCAAGCCTCCCCCTTTTTCCTCCAAACATAACGATGGTCATTATGGCCAAACAGTTCTATTTTTGTTTCATCAGACCAGAGGACATTTCTCCAAAAAGTATGATCTTTGTCTCCATGTGCAGTTGCAAACCGTAGTCTGGTTTTTTTATGGCGGTTTTGGATATAGGACTCGTTTTACTGTGGATATAGATACTTTTGTATCTGTTTCCTCCACCATCTTCACAAGGTCCTTTGCTGTTGTTCTGGGTTTGATTTGCACTTTTCGCACCAAAGTACGTTCATCTCTAGGAGACAGAACACGTCTCCTTCCTGAGCGGTATGACGGCTGCGTGGTCCCATGGTGTTTAAACTTGCGTACTATTGTTTGTACAGATGAACGTGGTACCTTCAGGCATTTGGAAATTGCCCCCAAGGATGAACCAGACTTGTGGAGGTCTACCATTTTTTTCTGAGGTCTTGGCTGATTTCTTTTGAGTTTCCCATGATGTCAAGCAAAAAGGCACTGAGTTTGAAGGTAGGCCTTGAAATACATCCACAGGTACACCTCCAATTGACTCATATTATGTCAATTAGCCTATCAGAAGCTTCTAAAGCCATGACATAATTTTCAAGCTGTTTAAAGGCACAGTCAACTTAGTGTGTGTAAACTTCTGACCCACTAGAATTGTGATACAGTGAATTATAAGCGAAATAATCTGTCTGTAAACAATTGTTGGAAAAATGACTTGTGTCATGCACAAAGTAGATGTCCTAACCGACTTGCCAAAACTATAGTTTGTTAGTGGATGTAAACTTCTGACTTCAACTTCTTACTTTCTCGTGTTCTTCTAGTTGTTTGTTCTACTTTATTTTATATATTATATTTATTTATTTATATTATTTGATATTACTGCATTAGAGGGGTTAGAGATGCAGGAAAGGCATTTCACTGTACTTGTGCATGTGACAATAAAACTTGAAAGTTGAACGACAGCCGGTCATCACATCTGCCCAAGAACACTAAGGGATCATAGTGACTGACCATAGTCCCTGTGCCCATGAAAGCGAAGGTAACCTGCCTAAATGACTACCGACCCGTAGCACTCACGTCTGTAGCCATGAAGTGCTTTGAAAGGCTGGTCATGGCTCACATCAACACCATTATCCCAGAAACCCTACACCACTCCAATTTGCATACCGCCCCAACAGATCCACAGATGACGCAACCTCAATCGCACTTCACACTGCCCTTTCCCACCTGGACAAAAGGAACACCTATGTGAGAATGCTATTCATTGACTACAGCTCAGTGTTCAACACCATATTGCCCTCAAAGCTCATCACTAAGTTAAGGACTCTGGGACTAAACACCTCCCTCTGCAACTGGATTCTGGACTTCCTGACGGGCCGCCCCCCCCCCCCCCCAGGTGGTAAGGGTCAGTAACAACACATCCGCCACGCTGATCCTCAACACGGGGGCCCCTCTGGGATGCGTGCTCAGTCCCCTTCTGTACTCCCTGTTCACTCATGATTGCACGGCCAGGCACAACTCCAACACCATCATTAAGTTTGCCGATGACACAGTGGTGGTAGGCCTGATCACCGACAATGATGAGACAGCCTATAGGGAGGAGGTCAGAGACCTGGCTGTGTGGTGCCAGGACAACAACCTATCCCTCAACGTAACCAAGACTAAGGAGATGATTGTGGACTACAGGAAAAGGAGGACCGAGTACGCCCCCATTCTCATCGATGGGGCTGCAGTGGAGCAGGTTGAGCACTTCAAGTTCCTTGGTGTCCACATCACCAACAAACTGACATGGTCCAAGCACACCAAGACAGTCGTGAAGAGGGCACGACAAAACCTATTCCCCCTCAGGAAACTGAAAAGATTTGGCATGGGTCCTCAGATCCTCAAAAGGTTCTACAGCTGCACCATCGAGAGCATCCTGACTGGTTGCATCACTGCCTGGTATTGCAACTGCTCAACCTCAAGGCCCTACAGAGGGTAGTGTGACAGCCCTGTACATCACTGGGCCAAGCTTCCTGCTATCCAGGACCTCTTTACCAGACGGTGTCAGAGGAAGGCCCTAAAAATTGTCAGACTCCAGCCACCCTAGTCATAGGCTGTTCTCTCTGCTAGGTCCAAGAGGCTTCTAAAGCGTTTCTACCCCCCAAGCCATAAGACTTGTGAACAGCTAATCAAATGGCTACAGACTATTCCCCCTCCCCTCCCTCTGGAACGCTGCTGCTACTCTGTTATTATCTATGCATAGTCACTTTAATAACTCTACCCACATGTCCATATTACCTCAATTACTTCGACTAACCGGTGCCCCCCTGTATATAGTCTCACTATTGTTATTTTACTGCTGCTCTTTAATTGCTTTTATGAGTTACTTGTATTTCTTATTCTTATCTGTATTTTTTTTAAACTGCATTGTTGGTTAGGGGCTCGTAAGTAAGTGAGGTCTACACCTGTTGTATTCAGCATTTCACTAAGTTCTACACCTGTTGTATTCAGCATTTCACTAAGTTCTACACCTGTTGTATTCAGCATTTCACTGTGAGGTCTACTACACCTGTTGTATTCAGCATTTCACTGTGAGGTCTACTACACCTGTTGTATTCAGCATTTCACTGTAAGGTCTACTACACCTGTTGTATTCAGCATTTCACTGTAAGGTCTACTACACCTGTTGTATTCAGCATTTCACTGTGAGGTCTACTACACCTGTTGTATTCAGCATTTCACTGTGAGGTCTACTACACCTGTTGTATTCAGCATTTCACTGTGAGGTCTACTACACCTGTTGTATTCAGCATTTCACTGTGAGGTCTACTACACCTGTTGTATTCAGCATTTCACTGTGAGGTCTACTACACCTGTTGTATTCAGCATTTCACTGTGAGGTCTACTACACCTGTTGTATTCAGCATTTCACTGTGAGGTCTACACCTGTTGTATTCAGCATTTCACTGTGAGGTCTACTACACCTGTTGTATTCAGCATTTCACTGTGAGGTCTACTACACCTGTTGTATTCAGCATTTCACTGTAAGGTCTACTACACCTGTTGTATTCAGCATTTCACTGTAAGGTCTACTACACCTGTTGTATTCAGCATTTCACTGTGAGGTCTACTACACCTGTTGTATTCAGCATTTCACTGTGAGGTCTACTACACCTGTTGTATTCAGCATTTCACTGTGAGGTCTACTACACCTGTTGTATTCAGCATTTCACTGTGAGGTCTACTACACCTGTTGTATTCGGCATTTCACTGTAAGGTCTACTACACCTGTTGTATTCAGCATTTCACTGTGAGGTCTACTACACCTGTTGTATTCAGCATTTCACTGTGAGGTCTACTACACCTGTTGTATTTAGCATTTCACTGTAAGGTCTACTACACCTGTTGTATTCAGCATTTCACTGTAAGGTCTACTACACCTGTTGTATTCAGCATTTCACTGTGAGGTGAAATGCATGTTACTAATATAGCTTGATTTGATTTGTCATCTCAGCTCTCCAGGATGTGGGGATGTTAGGCTTCGTAACATTATTTCAGCAATACTTTCTCCTTCCTCCCTTCATCATCATTAGTAGGACATGACTGTCTGCTGTTGCTTACTTGTTCCACTGTTTAGCAATGTGATTAGAGGGCACTATCATTGTACTGTATTGTAGTGACAACGCTGACTGGCTGGCCGACTGGCTGGCCGACTGGCTGGCCGACTGGCTGGCCGACTGGCTGGCCGACTGGCTGGCTGACCGTCTGGCTGGCTGACCGTCTGGCTGGCTGACCGTCTGGCTGGCTGACCGTCTGGCTGGCTGACCGACTGGCTGGCTGACTGGCTGGCTGACTGGCTGACCGACTGACTGACTGGCTGGCTGGCTGGCTGACTGGCTGGCTGGCTGACTGGCTGGCTGACCGTCTGGCTGGCTGACTGACTGGCTGGCTGACTGACTGGCTGGCTGACCGTCTGGCTGGCTGACTGACTGACTGACCGGCTGACTGAATCTCTGTCTCTGCTCCCCCTGCAGGGCGCCACAGTAAAGGAGGAACTTTCCCTCGTCAATTCCACTTGTCCAATGGCAGCAAAGACTACAGCGATGGTAAGAGGGCTTTCTCCTGAACGATGCTGCTCCATCGTTACCCAGTAAGAGGGCTTTCCCCTGAACGATGCTGCTCCATCGTTACCCAGTAAGAGGGCTTTCCCCTGAACGATGCTGCTCCATCGTTACACAGTAAGAGGGCTTTCTCCTGAACGATGCTGCTCCATCGTTACACAGTAAGAGGGCTTCCTCCTGAACGATGCTGCTCTATCGTTACCCAGTAAGAGGGCTTTCTCCTGAACGATGCTGCTCTATCGTTACACAGTAAGAGGGCTTTCTCCTGAACGATGCTGCTCTATCGTTACCCAGTAAGAGGGCTTTCTCCTGAACGATGCTGCTCCATCGTTACCCAGTAAGAGGGCTTTCTCCTGAACGATGCTGCTCTATCGTTACCCAGTAAGAGGGCTTTCTCCTGAACGATGCTGCTCTATCGTTACCCAGTAAGAGGGCTTTCTCCTGAACGATGCTGCTCTATCGTTACACAGTAAGAGGGCTTTCTCCTGAACGATGCTGCTCCATCGTTACCCAGTAAGAGGGCTTTCTCCTGAACGATGCTGCTCTATCGTTACCCAGTAAGAGGGCTTTCTCCTGAACGATGCTGCTCTATCGTTACCCAGTAAGAGGGCTTTCTCCTGAACGATGCTGCTCTATCGTTACCCAGTAAGAGGGCTTTCCCCTGACCGATGCTGCTCCATCGTTACCCAGTAAGAGGGCTTTCTCCTGAACGATGCTGCTCTATCGTTACCCAGTAAGAGGGCTTTCTCCTGAACGATGCTGCTCCATCATTACACAGTAAGAGGGCTTTCTCCTGAACGATGCTGCTCTATCGTTACACAGTAAGAGGGCTTTCTCCTGAACGATGCTGCTCTATCGTTACACAGTAAGAGGGCTTTCTCCTGAACGATGCTGCTCTATCGTTACACAGTAAGAGGGCTTTCTCCTGAACGATGCTGCTCTATCGTTACACAGTAAGAGGGCTTTCCCCTGAACGATGCTGCTCTATCGTTACACAGTAAGAGGGCTTTCCCCTGAACGATGCTGCTCCATCGTTACACAGTAAGAGGGCTTTCTCCTGAACGATGCTGCTCTATCGTTACACAGTAAGAGGGCTTTCTCCTGAACGATGCTGCTCCATCGTTACACAGTAAGAGGGCTTTCCCCTGAACGATGCTGCTCTATCGTTACACAGTAAGAGGGCTTTCTCCTGAACGATGCTGCTCCATCGTTACACAGTAAGAGGGCTTTCTCCTGAACGATGCTGCTCTATCGTTACACAGTAAGAGGGCTTTCCCCTGAACGATGCTGCTCCATCGTTACACAGTAAGAGGGCTTTCCCCTGAACGATGCTGCTCCATCGTTACACAGTAAGAGGGCTTTCCCCTGAACGATGCTGCTCTATCGTTACACAGTAAGAGGGCTTTCTCCTGAACGATGCTGCTCCATCGTTACACAGTAAGAGGGCTTTCCCCTGAACGATGCTGCTCTATCGTTACACAGTAAGAGGGCTTTCCCCTGAACGATGCTGCTCCATCGTTACACAGTAAGAGGGCTTTCCCCTGAACGATGCTGCTCCATCGTTACACAGTAAGAGGGCTTTCCCCTGAACGATGCTGCTCTATCGTTACACAGTAAGAGGGCTTTCCCCTGAACGATGCTGCTCCATCGTTACACAGTAAGAGGGCTTTCCCCTGAACGATGCTGCTCCATCGTTACACAGTAAGAGGGCTTTCTCCTGAACGATGCTGCTCCATCGTTACACAGTAAGAGGGCTTTCCCCTGAACGATGCTGCTCCATCGTTACACAGTAAGAGGGCTTTCTCCTGAACGATGCTGCTCTATCGTTACACAGTAAGAGGGCTTTCTCCTGAACGATGCTGCTCTATCGTTACACAGTAAGAGGGCTTTCTCCTGACCGATGCTGCTCCATCGTTACCCAGTAAGAGGGCTTTCTCCTGAACGATGCTGCTCCATCGTTACACAGTAAGAGGGCTTTCTCCTGAACGATGCTGCTCCATCATTACACAGTAAGAGGGCTTTCTCCTGAACGATGCTGCTCTATCGTTACACAGTAAGAGGGCTTTCTCCTGAACGATGCTGCTCTATCGTTACACAGTAAGAGGGCTTTCTCCTGAACGATGCTGCTCTATCGTTACACAGTAAGAGGGCTTTCTCCTGAACGATGCTGCTCTATCGTTACACAGTAAGAGGGCTTTCCCCTGAACGATGCTGCTCTATCGTTACACAGTAAGAGGGCTTTCCCCTGAACGATGCTGCTCCATCGTTACACAGTAAGAGGGCTTTCTCCTGAACGATGCTGCTCTATCGTTACACAGTAAGAGGGCTTTCTCCTGAACGATGCTGCTCCATCGTTACACAGTAAGAGGGCTTTCCCCTGAACGATGCTGCTCTATCGTTACACAGTAAGAGGGCTTTCTCCTGAACGATGCTGCTCCATCGTTACACAGTAAGAGGGCTTTCTCCTGAACGATGCTGCTCTATCGTTACACAGTAAGAGGGCTTTCCCCTGAACGATGCTGCTCCATCGTTACACAGTAAGAGGGCTTTCCCCTGAACGATGCTGCTCCATCGTTACACAGTAAGAGGGCTTTCCCCTGAACGATGCTGCTCTATCGTTACACAGTAAGAGGGCTTTCTCCTGAACGATGCTGCTCCATCGTTACACAGTAAGAGGGCTTTCCCCTGAACGATGCTGCTCTATCGTTACACAGTAAGAGGGCTTTCCCCTGAACGATGCTGCTCCATCGTTACACAGTAAGAGGGCTTTCCCCTGAACGATGCTGCTCCATCGTTACACAGTAAGAGGGCTTTCCCCTGAACGATGCTGCTCTATCGTTACACAGTAAGAGGGCTTTCCCCTGAACGATGCTGCTCCATCGTTACACAGTAAGAGGGCTTTCCCCTGAACGATGCTGCTCCATCGTTACACAGTAAGAGGGCTTTCTCCTGAACGATGCTGCTCCATCGTTACACAGTAAGAGGGCTTTCCCCTGAACGATGCTGCTCCATCGTTACACAGTAAGAGGGCTTTCCCCTGAACGATGCTGCTCCATCGTTACACAGTAAGAGGGCTTTCTCCTGAACGATGCTGCTCTATCGTTACACAGTAAGAGGGCTTTCTCCTGACCGATGCTGCTCCATTACTCCCAGAAGGAAGATTCGTTTCAGTTCAACCTCTAACACAGGCACAATAATAGTTATGATGACATCTAGTGCTAGTATCCATATAGGCTTACTACTTCTAATAACTCTTAGGATGATTTTTACACTGATACTGAACTAGACACTTCAGCCATACTTTAGGTATACACCACCAGAACAGTACAATTAGGGAGAGGGGCAGGCGAGGGGGAGAACGGGAGGGGCAGGCGAGGGGGAGAACAGGGGGGGGCAGGCGAGGGGGAGAACAGGGGGGGGGCAGGCGAGGGGGAGAACAGGGGGGGGGCAGGCGAGGGGGAGAACAGGAGGGCCAGGCGAGGGGGAGAACAGGAGGGCCAGGCGAGGGGGAGAACAGGAGGGGCGGGGGAGAACAGGAGGGGCAGGCGAGGGGGAGAACCCTCGCTCTCCTGCCCCTCTTTCCATTAAAGAACACCCTCTGTGTTCTGTTAGACAGGTAACTCTTTATCCACAATATAGCAGGGGGTGTAAAGCCACAACACAATATAGCAGGGGGTGTAAAGCCATAACACAATATAGCAGGGGGTGTAAAGCCACAACACAATATAGCAGGGGGTGTAAAGCCACAACACAATATAGCAGGGGGTGTAAAGCCATAACACAATATAGCAGGGGGTGTAAAGCCATAACACAATATAGCAGGGGGTGTAAAGCCATAACACAATATAGCAGGGGGTGTAAAGCCATAACACACACACACTACCATTCAAAAGTTTGGGGTCACTTAGAAATTCCTTGTTTTTGAAAGAAAAGCATTTTCTTTTTTTTTCTTTTTAAAATAACATGGAATTTTCCAGAAATACGGTGTAGGCATTGTTGATGTTGTAAATGACTGTTGTAGCTGGAAACGGCTGGTTTTTAATGGAATATCTACATAGGTGTACAGAGGCCCATTATTTCTGATCAATTTAATGTATTTTAATGGACAAAAAATATGCTTTTCTTTCAAAAACAAGGACATTTCTAAGTGACCCCAAACTGTTGAACGGTAATGTTTTTCCAGCAGCAGACTATGATCAATAATGTCAAAAGCCAGTCTAACAGCCCCCACAATCATTTTATCATCAATTTCTCTCAGCCATTCATCCATCATTTGTGTAAGTGCTGTGCTTGTTGAGTGTCCTTCCCTATAAGCATGCTGAAAGTCTGTTGTCAATTTGTTTACAGGAAAATAGCATTGTATCTAGTCTAACACAATTTTTTCCAAAAGTTTACAAATGGTTGGTAACAGACTGATTGGTCGGTTATTTGAGCCAGTAAAGGGGGCTTTACTATTCTTAGGTAGCGGAATGACTTTAGCTTCCCTCCAGGTCTGAGGGAACACACTCTCTAGTTGGTTTAGATTGAAAATGTGGCAAGTTTGTTTCATAGTGTAGTTCCTTCTTCTTTTTATTAAGTTTAGTCACATGATTTCTCAATTTGCAGTACGTTTGCCAATTTGAGTCTTTGAATGAAGAGATGGAGATAAAACTGTCCCGTTCGAGTGTTTGTTGCAGCTCGTTCCAGTCGCTAGCTGCAGCGAACTGAAAAGAGGAGCGACCCAGGGATGTGTGTGCTTTGGGGACCTCTAACAGAATGTGACTGGCAGAACGGGTGTTGTATGTGGAGGATGAGGGCTGCAGTAGATATCTCAGATAGGGGGGAGTGAGGCCTAAGAGGCTGACTACATTGCTCGCGTCGCGTGCATGACAAAATACATTTAGAAATCTATATTATTCATTTATTGCACCCACACTGCTATTGTGCGCCAACGAGCGTCTGCGTTGCCAAGGGCTAAAATAGAAGTCAGTTCTATTTTCTATTTTTAAACCTTCAAGTAAACCTTACCAGGTTTTTAAGCCTCCAAGTAAATGTTACCAGGTTTTTAAGCCTCCAAATATCCATCAGTTTCAACGTGTCCATAATATGCGTAATCTCTTTCATCACCAGAGGGCGATAGTTTGTAGTATGCTTGCTTTTACGGTCCATTGTCGTACTTAGAACTGTGTGTGTATGCGTGTGTGCTCTTTAGTAAAATTAACATGGTTATGCATAAATATTAACGTGTGTGTGTGTGTGTGTGTGTGTGTGTGTGTGTGTCCAGGTCGGAGGACGTTCCCTCGGAGCTTCATGCCTCAGGAGAACCTGTTTCAGCTGGTTCCATCCAGTCAGTCCCGGAGTTACAACGGAGACAGCACTCTACAGTACAGCGACCTCAGAACACTGGGCCGAGTCACAGAGAAGAGCTGCCCCCGCAAGGAAGCACCCAAATGTGAGTTACACCCCAATATAGACCTCCTGGTTACATTCAGACATACCAGGCCCTCTAACGACTTCCTGGTTACATTCAGACATACCAGGCCCTCTAACGACTTCCTGGTTACATTCAGACATACCAGACCCTCTAACGACCTCCTGGTTACATTCAGACATACCAGGCCCTCTAACGACTTCCTGGTTACATTCAGACATACCAGGCCCTCCAGATGGCTGTTGGTTCTCTGACAGATGGCTGATGGTTCTCTGACATATGGCTGTTGGTTCTCTGACAGATGGCTGATGGTTCTCTGACAGATGGCTGTTGGTTCTCTGACAGACGGCTGATGGTTCTCTGACAGACGGCTGTTGGTTCTCTGACAGACGGCTGTTGGTTCTCTGACAGACGGCTGTTGGTTCTCTGACAGACGGCTGTTGGTTCTCTGACAGACGGCTGTTGGTTCTCTGACAGACGGCTGATGGTTCTCTGACAGACGGCTGATGGTTCTCTGACAGACGGCTGATGGTTCTCTGACAGACGGATGATGGTTCTCTGACAGACGGCTGATGGTTCTCTGACAGACGGCTGTTGGTTCTCTGACAGACGGCTGTTGGTTCTCTGACAGACGGCTGTTGGTTCTCTGACAGACGGCTGTTGGTTCTCTGACAGACGGCTGTTGGTTCTCTGACAGACGACTGTTGGTTCTCTGACAGACGGCTGTTGGTTCTCTGACAGATGACTAAGAGACTAAGTTATATTACAGTACAGTATGTTGAGGATGCTGAGGTGAACTCTGTTGACGCCCTCTAGACTCTCTCTTACGATAAATCTCTGAGCAACATGAAACTGTAAACTGAATGTGGTTTGACTTCCTGTTTCTTGTTTTTTCCGTCTGGATAGTTTAATAGTCTGGTCTGGTGGTGATTAACCAGGATGCTGTAGTAGAGTTAGGGTTAGATGCAGCCTGTTCATAGGGAAGGTAACAAGGAGATGCAGCCTGTTCATAGGGAAGGTAACAAGGAGATGCAGCCTGTTCATAGGGAAGGTAACAAGGAGATGCAGCCTGTTCATAGGGAAGGTAACAAGGAGATGCAGCCTGTTCATAGGGAAGGTAACAAGGAGATGCAGCCTGTTCATAGGGAAGGTAACAAGGAGATGCAGCCTGTTCATAGGGAAGGTAACAAGGAGATGCAGCCTGTTTATAGGGAAGGTAACAAGGAGATGCAGCCTGTTCATAGGGAAGGTAACAAGGAGATGCAGCCTGTTCATAGGGAAGGTAACAAGGAGATGCAGCCTGTTCATAGGGAAGGTAACAAGGAGATGCAGCCTGTTCATAGGGAAGGTAACAAGGAGATGCAGCCTGTTCATAGGGAAGGTAACAAGGAGATGCAGCCTGTTCATAGGGAAGGTAGCAAGGAGATGCAGCCTGTTCATAGGGAAGGTAACAAGGAGATGCAGCCTGTTCATAGGGAAGGTAACAAGGAGATGCAGCCTGTTCATAGGGAAGGTAACAAGGAGATGCAGCCTGTTTATAGGGAAGGTAACAAGGAGATGCAGCCTGTTCATAGGGAAGGTAACAAGGAGATGCAGCCTGTTCATGGGGAAGGTAACAAGGAATTAGGTTACATCCCAAATGGCACCCCTGGGGCTCTGGTCAAACCAGTGCATTGTGGGGGTTTGTCTAATACAGTCAGTCTGGGTTCAGTTATAGTGTACTGGGTTACTGACACGTGTGGGAGTTGGAACGTCGGACACGTGTTGGAGTTGGTACGTCGGACACGTGTTGGAGTTGGTACGTCGGAGACGTGTGGGAGTTGGTACGTCGGACACGTGTGGGAGTTGGTACGCCGGAGTTTATGACGTTTATAACGTGGGGTGTGTTCTCCTAGTTTATAACGTGGGGTGTGTTCTCCTAGTTTATAGCGTGGGGTGTGTTCTCCTAGTTTATAACGTGGGGTGTGTTCTCCTAGTTTATAACGTGGGGTGTGTTCTCCTAGTTTATAGCGTGGGGTGTGTTCTCCTAGTTTATGACGTGGGGTGTGTTCTCCTAGTTTATAACGTGGGGTGTGTTCTCCTAGTTTATAACGTGGGGTGTGTTCTCCTAGTTTATAACGTGGGGTGTGTTCTCCTAGTTTATAACGTGGGGTGTGTTCTCCTAGTTTATGACGTGGGGTGTGTTCTCCTAGTTTATGACGTGGGGTGTGTTCTCCTAGTTTATGACGCGGGGTGTGTTCTCCTAGTTTATAACGTGTGGTGTGTTCTCCTAGTTTATAACGTGGGGTGTGTTCTCCTAGTTTATGACGTGGGGTGTGTTCTCCTAGTTTATGACGTGGGGTGTGTTCTCCTAGTTTATGACGTGGGGTGTGTTCTCCTAGTTTATGACGTGGGGTGTGTTCTCCTAGTTTATAACGTGCGGTGTGTTCTCCTAGTTTATAGCGTGCGATGTGTTCTCCTAGTTTATAGCGTGGGGTGTGTTCTCCTAGTTTATGACGTGGGGTGTGTTCTCCTAGTTTATGACGTGGGGTGTGTTCTCCTAGTTTATGACGTGGGGTGTGTTCTCCTAGTTTATGACGTGGGGTGTGTTCTCCTAGTTTATAGCGTGGGGTGTGTTCTCCTAGTTTATAGCGTGGGGTGTGTTCTCCTAGTTTATGACGTGGGGTGTGTTCTCCTAGTTTATGACGTGGGGTGTGTTCTCCTAGTTTATGACGTGGGGTGTGTTCTCCTAGTTTATGACGTGGGGTGTGTTCTCCTAGTTTATAGCGTGGGGTGTGTTCTCCTAGTTTATAGCGTGGGGTGTGTTCTCCTAGTTTATGACGTGGGGTGTGTTCTCCTAGTTTATGACGTGGGGTGTGTTCTCCTAGTTTATGACGTGGGGTGTGTTCTCCTAGTTTATGACGTGGGGTGTGTTCTCCTAGTTTATGACGTGGGGTGTGTTCTCCTAGTTTATGACGTGGGGTGTGTTCTCCTAGTTTATAACGTGCGGTGTGTTCTCCTAGTTTATAACGTGCGGTGTGTTCTCCTAGTTTATAACGTGCGGTGTGTTCTCCTAGTTTATAACGTGGGGTGTGTTCTCCTAGTTTATAACGTGGGGTGTGTTCTCCTGGTTTATGACGTGGGGTGTGTTCTCCTAGTTTATGACGTGGGGTGTGTTCTCCTAGTTTATGACGTGGGGTGTGTTCTCCTAGTTTATAGCGTGGGGTGTGTTCTCCTAGTTTATAACGTGGGGTGTGTTCTCCTAGTTTATAACGTGGGGTGTGTTCTCCTAGTTTATGACGTGCGGTGTGTTCTCCTAGTTTATGACGTGGGGTGTGTTCTCCTAGTTTATAGCGTGGGGTGTGTTCTCCTAGTTTATAACGTGCGGTGTGTTCTCCTAGTTTATAACGTGCGGTGTGTTCTCCTAGTTTATAACGTGCGGTGTGTTTTCCTAGTTTATAACGTGCGGTGTGTTCTCCTAGTTTATTATTTGCGGTGTGTTCTCCTAGTTTATAACGTGGGGTGTGTTCTCCTAGTTTATAACGTGCGGTGTGTTCTCCTAGTTTATAACGTGCGGTGTGTTCTCCTAGTTTATAACGTGCGGTGTGTTCTCCTAGTTTATAACGTGCGGTGTGTTCTCCTAGTTTATGACGTGGGGTGTGTTCTCCTAGTTTATGACGTGGGGTGTGTTCTCCTAGTTTACAGCGTGGGGTGTGTTCTCCTAGTTTATAGCGTGGGGTGTGTTCTCCTAGTTTATAGCGTGGGGTGTGTTCTCCTAGTTTATAACGTGGGGTGTGTTCTCCTAGTGTATAACGTGGGGTGTGTTCTCCTAGTTTATAACGTGGGGTGTGTTCTCCTAGTTTATAACGTGGGGTGTGTTCTCCTAGTTTATAACGTGGGGTGTGTTCTCCTAGTTTATGACGTGGGGTGTGTTCTCCTAGTTTATGACGTGGGGTGTGTTCTCCTAGTTTATGACGTGGGGTGTGTTCTCCTAGTTTATGACGTGGGGTGTGTTCTCCTAGTTTATGACGTGGGGTGTGTTCTCCTAGTTTATGACGTGGGGTGTGTTCTCCTAGTTTATGACGTGGGGTGTGTTCTCCTAGTTTATAACGTGGGGTGTGTTCTCCTAGTTTATAACGTGGGGTGTGTTCTCCTAGTTTATAACGTGGGGTGTGTTCTCCTAGTTTATAACGTGGGGTGTGTTCTCCTAGTTTATAACGTGGGGTGTGTTGTCCTAGTTTATGACGTGGGGTGTGTTCTCCTAGTTTATGACGTGGGGTGTGTTCTCCTAGTTTATAACGTGGGGTGTGTTCTCATAGTTTATGACGTGGGGTGTGTTCTCCTAGTTTATGACGTGGGGTGTGTTCTCCTAGTTTATGACGTGGGGTGTGTTCTCCTAGTTTATGACGTGGGGTGTGTTCTCCTAGTTTATAACGTGGGGTGTGTTCTCCTAGTTTATAACGTGGGGTGTGTTCTCCTAGTTTATGATGTGCGGTGTGTTCTCCTAGTTTATAACGCGGGGTGTGTTCTCCTAGTTTATGACGCGGGGTGTGTTCTCCTAGTTTATGACGCGGGGTGTGTTCTCCTAGTTTATGACGCGGGGTGTGTTCTCCTAGTTTATGACGCGGGGTGTGTTCTCCTAGTTTATGACGCGGGGTGTGTTCTCCTAGTTTATGACGCGGGGTGTGTTCTCCTAGTTTATGACGCGGGGTGTGTTCTCCTAGTTTATGACGCGGGGTGTGTTCTCCTAGTTTATAGCGTGTGGTGTGTTCTCCTAGTTTATAACGTGGGGTGTGTTCTCCTAGTTTATGACGTGGGTTGTGTTCTCCTAGTTTATGACGTGGGGTGTGTTCTCCTAGTTTATAACGTGGGGTGTGTTCTCCTAGTTTATAACGTGGGGTGTGTTCTCCTAGTTTATGACGTGTGGTGTGTTCTCCTAGTTTATGACGTGGGGTGTGTTCTCCTAGTTTATGACGTGGGGTGTGTTCTCCTAGTTTATGACGTGGGGTGTGTTCTCCTAGTTTATAACGTGGGGTGTGTTCTCCTAGTTTATAACGTGCGGTGTGTTCTCCTAGTTTATGACGTGGGGTGTGTTCTCCTAGTTTATAGCGTGGGGTGTGTTCTCCTAGTTTATAACGTGCGGTGTGTTCTCCTAGTTTATAACGTGCGGTGTGTTCTCCTAGTTTATAACGTGCGGTGTGTTCTCCTAGTTTATAACGTGCGGTGTGTTCTCCTAGTTTATAACGTGGGGTGTGTTCTCCTAGTTTATAACGTGCGGTGTGTTCTCCTAGTTTATAACGTGCGGTGTGTTCTCCTAGTTTATAACGTGTGGTGTGTTCTCCTAGTTTATGACGTGTGGTGTGTTCTCCTAGTTTATGACGTGGGGTGTGTTCTCCTAGTTTATGACGTGGGGTGTGTTCTCCTAGTTTATAGCGTGGGGTGTGTTCTCCTAGTGTATAACGTGGGGTGTGTTCTCCTAGTTTATAACGTGGGGTGTGTTCTCCTAGTTTATAACGTGGGGTGTGTTCTCCTAGTTTATAACGTGGGGTGTGTTCTCCTAGTTTATGACGTGGGGTGTGTGCTCCTAGTTTATGACGTGGGGTGTGTGCTCCTAGTTTATGACGTGGGGTGTGTTCTCCTAGTTTATGACGTGGGGTGTGTTCTCCTAGTTTATGACGTGGGGTGTGTTCTCCTAGTTTATGACGTGGGGTGTGTTCTCCTAGTTTATGACGTGGGGTGTGTTCTCCTAGTGTATGACGTGGGGTGTGTTCTCCTAGTTTATAACGTGGGGTGTGTTCTCCTCGTTTATAACGTGGGGTGTGTTCTCCTAGTTTATAACGTGGGGTGTGTTCTCCTAGTTTATGACGTGGGGTGTGTTCTCCTAGTTTATGACGTGGGGTGTGTTCTCCTAGTTTATGACGTGGGGTGTGTTCTCCTAGTTTATGACGTGGGGTGTGTTCTCCTAGTTTATGACGTGGGGTGTGTTCTCCTAGTTTATGACGTGGGGTGTGTTCTCCTAGTTTATGACGTGGGGTGTGTTCTCCTAGTTTATAACGTGGGGTGTGTTCTCCTAGTTTATAACGTGGGGTGTGTTCTCCTAGTTTATAACGTGGGGTGTGTTCTCCTAGTTTATAACGTGGGGTGTGTTGTCCTAGTTTATAACGTGGGGTGTGTTCTCCTAGTTTATAACGTGGGGTGTGTTCTCCTAGTTTATAACGTGGGGTGTGTTCTCATAGTTTATGACGTGGGGTGTGTTCTCCTAGTTTATGACGTGGGGTGTGTTCTCCTAGTTTATGACGTGGGGTGTGTTCTCCTAGTTTATGACGTGGGGTGTGTTCTCCTAGTTTATAACGTGGGGTGTGTTCTCCTAGTTTATAACGTGGGGTGTGTTCTCCTAGTTTATAACGTGGGGTGTGTTCTCCTAGTTTATAACGTGGGGTGTGTTCTCCTAGTTTATGACGTGCGGTGTGTTCTCCTAGTTTATGACGCGGGGTGTGTTCTCCTAGTTTATGACGCGGGGTGTGTTCTCCTAGTTTATGACGCGGGGTGTGTTCTCCTAGTTTATGACGCGGGGTGTGTTCTCCTAGTTTATGACGCGGGGTGTGTTCTCCTAGTTTATGACGCGGGGTGTGTTCTCCTAGTTTATGACGCGGGGTGTGTTCTCCTAGTTTATGACGCGGGGTGTGTTCTCCTAGTTTATAGCGTGTGGTGTGTTCTCCTAGTTTATAACGTGGGGTGTGTTCTCCTAGTTTATAACGTGGGGTGTGTTCTCCTAGTTTATGACGTGGGGTGTGTTCTCCTAGTTTATGACGTGGGGTGTGTTCTCCTAGTTTATGACGTGGGGTGTGTTCTCCTAGTTTATGACGTGGGGTGTGTTCTCCTAGTTTATGACGTGGGGTGTGTTCTCCTAGTTTATGACGTGGGGTGTGTTCTCCTAGTTTATAACGTGGGGTGTGTTCTCCTAGTTTATAACGTGGGGTGTGTTCTCCTAGTTTATAACGTGGGGTGTGTTCTCCTAGTTTATAACGTGGGGTGTGTTCTCCTAGTTTATAACGTGGGGTGTGTTCTCCTAGTTTATGACGTGCGGTGTGTTCTCCTAGTTTATGACGTGGGGTGTGTTCTCCTAGTTTATGACGTGCGGTGTGTTCTCCTAGTTTATGACGTGCGGTGTGTTCTCCTAGTTTATGACGTGCGGTGTGTTCTCCTAGTTTATAACGCGGGGTGTGTTCTCCTAGTTTATAACGCGGGGTGTGTTCTCCTAGTTTATAGCGTGTGGTGTGTTCTCCTAGTTTATGACGTGGGGTGTGTTCTCCTAGTTTATAACGCGGGGTGTGTTCTCCTAGTTTATGACGCGGGGTGTGTTCTCCTAGTTTATGACGCGGGGTGTGTTCTCCTAGTTTATGACGTGGGGTGTGTTCTCCTAGTTTATGACGTGGGGTGTGTTCTCCTAGTTTATGACGTGGGGTGTGTTCTCCTAGTTTATGACGTGGGGTGTGTTCTCCTAGTTTATGACGTGGGGTGTGTTCTCCTAGTTTATGACGTGGGGTGTGTTCTCCTAGTTTATGACGTGGGGTGTGTTCTCCTAGTTTATGACGTGGGGTGTGTTCTCCTAGTTTATGACGTGGGGTGTGTTCTCCTAGTTTATGACGTGGGGTGTGTTCTCCTAGTTTATGACGTGGGGTGTGTTCTCCTAGTTTATAACGTGGGGTGTGTTCTCCTAGTTTATAACGTGGGGTGTGTTCTCCTAGTTTATAACGTGGGGTGTGTTCTCCTAGTTTATGACGTGCGGTGTGTTCTCCTAGTTTATAACGTGCGGTGTGTTCTCCTAGTTTATAACGCGGGGTGTGTTCTCCTAGTTTATGACGCGGGTTGTGTTCTCCTAGTTTATGACGCGGGGTGTGTTCTCCTAGTTTATGACGCGGGGTGTGTTCTCCTAGTTTATGACGCGGGGTGTGTTCTCCTAGTTTATAGCGTGTGGTGTGTTCTCCTAGTTTATAGCGTGTGGTGTGTTCTCCTAGTTTATAACGTGGGGTGTGTTCTCCTAGTTTATGACGTGGGGTGTGTTCTCCTAGTTTATGACGTGGGGTGTGTTCTCCTAGTTTATGACGTGGGGTGTGTTCTCCTAGTTTATGACGTGGGGTGTGTTCTCCTAGTTTATGACGTGGGGTGTGTTCTCCTAGTTTATAACGTGGGGTGTGTTCTCCTAGTTTATAACGTGGGGTGTGTTCTCCTAGTTTATAACGTGGGGTGTGTTCTCCTAGTTTATGACGTGCGGTGTGTTCTCCTAGTTTATGACGTGGGGTGTGTTCTCCTAGTTTATGACGTGCGGTGTGTTCTCCTAGTTTATGACGTGGGGTGTGTTCTCCTAGTTTATGACGTGGGGTGTGTTCTCCTAGTTTATAGCGTGGGGTGTGTTCTCCTAGTTTATAACGTGCGGTGTGTTCTCCTAGTTTATGACGCGGGGTGTGTTCTCCTAGTTTATGACGCGGGGTGTGTTCTCCTAGTTTATGACGCGGGGTGTGTTCTCCTAGTTTATGACGCGGGGTGTGTTCTCCTAGTTTATAACGCGGGGTGTGTTCTCCTAGTTTATAACGCGGGGTGTGTTCTCCTAGTTTATAACGCGGGGTGTGTTCTCCTAGTTTATAGCGTGGGGTGTGTTCTCCTAGTTTATGACGCGGGGTGTGTTCTCCTAGTTTATAACGTGCGGTGTGTTCTCCTAGTTTATGACGCGGGGTGTGTTCTCCTAGTTTATGACGCGGGGTGTGTTCTCCTAGTTTATAACGCGGGGTGTGTTCTCCTAGTTTATAACGCGGGGTGTGTTCTCCTAGTTTATAACGCGGGGTGTGTTCTCCTAGTTTATAACGCGGGGTGTGTTCTCCTAGTTTATAACGCGGGGTGTGTTCTCCTAGTTTATAGCGTGTGGTGTGTTCTCCTAGTTTATGACGCGGGGTGTGTTCTCCTAGTTTATAACGCGGGGTGTGTTCTCCTAGTTTATAACGTGGGGTGTGTTCTCCTAGTTTATAACGCGGGGTGTGTTCTCCTAGTTTATAGCGTGTGGTGTGTTCTCCTAGTTTATGACGTGGGGTGTGTTCTCCTAGTTTATAACGCGGGGTGTGTTCTCCTAGTTTATGACGTGGGGTGTGTTCTCCTAGTTTATGACGTGGGGTGTGTTCTCCTGGTTTATGACGTGGGGTGTGTTCTCCTGGTTTATAACGTGGGGTGTGTTCTCCTAGTTTATGACGTGGGGTGTGTTCTCCTAGTTTATAACGTGCGGTGTGTTCTCCTAGTTTATGACGCGGGATGTGTTCTCCTAGTTTATGACGTGGGGTGTGTTCTCCTAGTTTATGACGTGGGGTGTGTTCTCCTAGTTTATAACGTGGGGTGTGTTCTCCTAGTTTATGACGTGGGGTGTGTTCTCCTAGTTTATGACGTGGGGTGTGTTCTCCTAGTTTATAGCGTGGGGTGTGTTCTCCTAGTTTATGACGTGGGGTGTGTTCTCCTAGTTTATGACGTGGGGTGTGTTCTCCTAGTTTATGACGTGGGGTGTGTTCTCCTAGTTTATAACGTGGGGTGTGTTCTCCTAGTTTATAACGTGGGGTGTGTTGTCCTAGTTTATGACGTGGGGTGTGTTCTCCTAGTTTATGACGTGGGGTGTGTTGTCCTAGTTTATGACGTGTGGTGTGTTCTCCTAGTTTATGACGTGGGGTGTGTTCTCCTAGTTTATAACGTGGGGTGTGTTCTCCTAGTTTATAACGTGGGGTGTGTTCTCCTAGTTTATGACGTGGGGTGTGTTCTCCTAGTTTATGACGTGGGGTGTGTTCTCCTAGTTTATAACGTGGGGTGTGTTCTGTCTCATAGCTCCGCAGGCGCCGGTGAACTGGCGTCAGGGGAAGCTGCTGGGTCGTGGGGCGTTTGGGGAGGTATACCTCTGTTACGACGCCGACACCGGACGGGAGCTGGCCGCCAAACAGGTGCCCTTTGACCCCGACTGTCAGGAAACCAGCAAGGTGAGTGGGAGGGATCAGATTTACCTGTCAGAACATAGAGCTACCTGAGAACACAGATTTACCTCTCTCCCTATTTATCTCCCCTCTGTTTTGCTCCCCCTTTATCTCCCCCCTCTCTCCCCCTTTATCTCCCCCCTCCAGGAGGTGAATGCTCTGGAGTGTGAGGTGCAGCTGTTGAAGAACCTGCATCATGAGCGGATCGTTCAGTACTACGGGTCTTCCAGGGACCTGGAGAAGAGGAAACTCACCATCTTTGTTGAGTTCATGCCTGGGGTGCGTACGAGGCGGCCGGGGTGCGTTGGAGGCGGCCGGGGTGCGTGTTAGGTCGGCGGGGCTGCGTGATAGGCGGCCGGGCTGCGTGTGAGGCGGCCGGGCTGCGTGTGAGGCGGCCGGGCTGCGTGGGAGCTGCGTGTTAGGCGGCCGGGCTGCGTGGAGGCGGCCGGGCTGCGTGCGAGGCGGCCGGGCTGCGTGGGAGGCGGCCGGGCTGCGTGGAGGCGGCCGGGCTGCGTGGGAGGCGGCCGGGCTGCGTGGGAGGCGGCCGGGCTGCGTGTTAGGCGGCCGGGGTGCGTGTTAGGCGGCCGGGGTGCGTGTTAGGCGGCCGGGCTGCGTTGGAGGCGGCCGGGCTGCGTGGGATGCGGCCGGGCTGCGTGATAGGTCGGCGGGGCTGCGTGGGAGGTGGCCGGGGTGCGTGGGAGGCGGCCGGGGTGCGTGGGAGGCGGCCGGGTGGGAGGCGGCCGGGCTGCGTGACAGGCGGCCGGGCTGCGTGCGAGCTGCGTGCGAGGCGGCCGGGCTGCGTGTGAGCTGCGTGTTAGGCGGCCGGGCTGCGTGGAGGCACCCGGGCTGCGTGGGAGGCGGCCGGGGTGCGTGGGAGGCGGCCGGGCTGCGTGGGAGGCGGCCGGGCTGCGTGCTAGTCGGCCGGGGTGCGTGTGGGGCGGCCGGGGTGCGTGTCAGGCGGCCGGGCTGCGTGGGAGGCGGCCGGGGTGCGTGTGAGGCGGCCGGGCTGCGTGGGAGGCGGCCGGGGTGCGTGTGAGGCGGCCGGGCTGCGTGATAGGCGGCCGGGCTGCGTGGGAGGCGGCCGGGCTGCGTGCGAGGCGGCCGGGCTGCGTGGGAGCTGCGTGGGAGGCGGCCGGGCTGAGTGTGAGGCGGCCGGGCTGCGTGGGAGCTGCGTGGGAGGCGGCCGGGCTGCGTGGGAGGCGGCCGGGCTGCGTGGGAGGCGGCTGGGCTGCGTAGGAGGCAGGGATGGTGTGTGTCTGTTAGATGTGGACTGTTGATGTGGTGCGTGATGTTAGCATGAAGACCAGCAGACTTTAAAACAGACTGGTTTACCATCTGAACATTGAGTAGAATAGAAGTAGACTATTTTCCTTCAGGCATCGGAGACAGACAGCCTTTCAGAACGGTTTATCTGCCAACCCAAATCAACCCACTGCACCCCGCCGTGTCACCAGCTCTCATATCCAGTCATTCCTGTCAGCAGAACACCAGGGTTTATGAGGTCACTGTAAACCAGGACCTTAATGAGTAGCAGTCATCCCCCCTCCTCTTTACCCAGTCCCAATTCTTTCTTTAACCAGACCTCTCTGCTCCCCTCCCCATACTGTCCCAGTCCTCTCTGCCCCCCCTCTCACTGTCCCAGTCCTCTCTGCTCCCCTCCCCATACTGTCCCAGTCCTCTCTGCCTCCCCCCTCACTGTCCCAGTCCTCTCTGCCCCCCCCCCCCCTCACTGTCCCAGTCCTCTCTGCCCCCCCCCCCTCACTGTCCCAGTCCTCTCTGCCCCCCCCCCTCACTGTCCCAGTCCTCTCTGCCCCCCCCCCCTCACTGTCCCAGTCCTCTCTGCCCCCCCCCTCACTGTCCCAGTCCTCTCTGCCCCCTCTCCCCCTCACTGTCCCAGTCCTCTCTGCCCCCTCTCCCCCTCACTGTCCCAGTCCTCTCTGCCCCCTCCCCCCCTCACTGTCCCAGTCCTCTCTGCCCCCTCCCCCCCTCACTGTCCCAGTCCTCTCTGCCCCCCCCCCCCCCTCACTGTCCCAGTCCTCTCTGCCCCCCCCCCCCTCACTGTCCCAGTCCTCTCTGCCCCCCCCTCTCACTGTCCCAGTCCTCTCTGCCCCCCCATACTGTCCCAGTCCTCTCTGCCCCCACCCCCTCACTGTCCCAGTCCTCTCTGCCCCCACCCCTCACTGTCCCAGGTCTCTCTGCCCCCCCTCACTGTCCCAGGTCTCTCTGCCCCCCCCCCTCTCTCTGCCCCCACCCCTCACTGTCCCAGGTCTCTCTGCCCCCCCTCACTGTCCCAGGTCTCTCTGCCCCCTCCCCCCCTCACTGTCCCAGTCCTCTCTGCCCCCCCCCTCACTGTCCCAGTCCTCTCTGCCCCCCCCCCCCCCTCACTGTCCCAGGTCTCTCTGCCCCCCCCCCCCCTCACTGTCCCAGTCCTCTCTGCCCCCCCCCTCACTGTCCCAGTCCTCTCTGCCCCCCCCCCTCACTGTCCCAGTCCTCTCTGCCCCCCCCCCTCACTGTCCCAGTCCTCTCTGCCCCCCCCCCCCCCTCACTGTCCCAGTCCTCTCTGCCCCCCCCCTCACTGTCCCAGTCCTCTCTGCCCCCCCCCCCTCACTGTCCCAGTCCTCTCTGCCCCCCCCCCCCCCCTCACTGTCCCAGGTCTCTCTGCCCCCCCCCCCCCTCACTGTCCCAGTCCTCTCTGCCCCCCCCCCCCCCTCACTGTCCCAGGTCTCTCTGCCCCCCCCCCCCCCCCTCACTGTCCCAGTCCTCTCTGCCCCCCCCCCCCCCTCACTGTCCCAGGTCTCTCTGCCCCCCCCCCCCTCACTGTCCCAGTCCTCTCTGCCCCCCCCCCCCCCCTCACTGTCCCAGGTCTCTCTGCCCCCCCCCCCCCCCCTCACTGTCCCAGTCCTCTCTGCCCCCCCCCCCCTCACTGTCCCAGTCCTCTCTGCCCCCCCCCCCCCTCACTGTCCCAGGTCTCTCTGCCCCCCCCCCCCCCCCTCACTGTCCCAGTCCTCTCTGCCCCCCCTCACTGTCCCAGTCCTCTCTGCCCCCCCCTCACTGTCCCAGTCCTCTCTGCCCCACCTCACTGTCCCAGTCCTCTCTGCCCCCCCTCACTGTCCCAGTCCTCTCTGCCCCCCCCTCACTGTCCCAGTCCTCTCTGCCCCCCCTCCTCTCTGCCCTAGTGGCCCCTGTTATTACTGTCCCAGCTGTGATTGAGGCGGTGTCGAGGCAGTGTTAAGTGTCTTAGTCACACATTGTCTGGTCGTGGGACATGTTTATACTGAGGTTAGCTGGCAGAGAGGGGGAAGGGTGTTGGTCAGGGGCCTGGGGCCAAGTCAGTGTGTCAGGTCTGGCTACGTTGATGGATCCTATCAGCCTCTGAAAGGGGTGGAGGGGTGGAAGGGTACTGGCACCAGCCAGGGAGTAATTGATCTGTCTTACCAAAAGTGTGAAGAGGAGAGAGAGGAGAACAGAGGAAAGGGAAGAGAGGAGAGAGAGGAGAACAGAGGAAAGGGAAGAGAGGAGAGAGAGGAGAACAGAGGAAAGGGAAGAGAGGAGAGAGAGGAGAACAGAGGAAAGGGAAGAGAGGAGAGAGAGGAAAGGGAAGAGAGGAGAGAGAGGAAAGGGAAGAGAGGAGAACAGAGGAAAGGGAAGAGAGGAGAGAGAGGAGAACAGAGGAAAGGGAAGAGAGGAGAGAGAGGAGAACAGAGGAAAGGGAAGAGAGGAGAGAGAGGAGAACAGAGGAAAGGGAAGAGAGGAGAGAGAGGAGAACAGAGGAAAGGGAAGAGAGGAGAGTGAGGAAAGGGAAGAGAGGAGAGAGAGGAGAACAGAGGAAAGGGAAGAGAGGAGAACAGAGGAAAGGGAAGAGAGGAGAGAGAGGAGAACAGAGGAAAGGGAAGAGAGGAGAGAGAGGAGAACAGAGGAAAGGGAAGAGAGGAGAGGGAGAACAGAGGAGAGGGAGAAGGGGCCTGCTCCTTGGTTTCTCTGGTGAGGGTCTATCTGTTGTGCGTCCCAGGTGTGACTGAGCAGATCTCGTTTCCCCTCAGAGGACTGAAAACAGGAAGAGAAGTGAATGCTGCCAGGCGAAGGTGTTAAGGACTGAAAACAGGAGAGATGCTGCGAGCCCTCTGAGGGTATTCTGTTTTTAAACAGAGAACTGCTCAAAATGGGCCCTGAGGTCCAGGCAGTGTAAAACAACACCTATCATACTACTATGGCTGACCCTGTAAAACAACACCTGTCATACTACTAAGACTGACCCTGTAAAACAACACCTGTCATACTACTAAGACTGACCCTGTAAAACAACACCTATCATACTACTATGGCTGACCCTGTAAAACAACACCTATCATACTACTATGACTGACCCTGTAAAACAACACCTGTCATACTACTATGACTGACCCTGTAAAACAACACCTATCATACTACTATGACTGACCCTGTAAAACAACACCTGTCATACTACTAAGACTGACCCTGTAAAACAACACCTATCATACTACTATGACTGACCCTGTAAAACAACACCTATCATACTACTATGGCTGACCCTGTAAAACAACACCTATCATACTACTATGACTGACCCTGTAAAACAACACCTATCATACTACTAAGACTGACCCTGTAAAACAACACCTATCATACTACTATGACTGACCCTGTAAAACAACACCTATCATACTACTAAGACTGACCCTGTAAAACAACACCTATCATACTACTATGACTGACCCTGTAAAACAACACCTATCATACTACTATGGCTGACCCTGTAAAACAACACCTATCATACTACTAAGACTGACCCTGTAAAACAACACCTATCATACTACTATGACTGACCCTGTAAAACAACACCTATCATACTACTAAGACTGACCCTGTAAAACAACACCTATCATACTACTATGACTGACCCTGTAAAACAACACCTATCATACTACTATGGCTGACCCTGTAAAACAACACCTATCATACTACTATGACTGACCCTGTACAACAACACCTATCATACTACTATGGCTGACCCTGTAAAACAACACCTATCATACTACTATGACTGACCCTGTAAAACAACACCTATCATACTACTATGGCTGACCCTGTAAAACAACACCTATCATACTACTATGGCTGACCCTGTAAAACAACACCTATCATACTACTATGGCTGACCCTGTAAAACAACACCTATCATACTACTATGACTGACCCTGTAAAACAACACCTATCATACTACTATGACTGACCCTGTAAAACAACACCTATCATACTACTATGACTGACCCTGTAAAACAACACCTATCATACTACTATGACTGACCCTGTAAAACAACACCTATCATACTACTATGACTGACCCTGTAAAACAACACCTATCATACTACTATGACTGACCCTGTAAAACAACACCTGTCATACTACTATGACTGACCCTGTACAACAACACCTATCATACTACTATGGCTGACCCTGTAAAACAACACCTATCATACTACTATGACTGACCCTGTACAACAACACCTATCATACTACTATGGCTGACCCTGTAAAACAACACCTATCATACTACTATGACTGACCCTGTAAAACAACACCTATCATACTACTATGGCTGACCCTGTAAAACAACACCTATCATACTACTATGGCTGACCCTGTAAAACAACACCTATCATACTACTATGGCTGACCCTGTAAAACAACACCTATCATACTACTATGACTGACCCTGTAAAACAACACCTATCATACTACTATGGCTGACCCTGTAAAACAACACCTATCATACTACTATGACTGACCCTGTAAAACAACACCTATCATACTACTATGACTGACCCTGTAAAACAACACCTATCATACTACTATGACTGACCCTGTACAACAACACCTATCATACTACTATGACTGACCCTGTAAAACAACACCTATCATACTACTATGGCTGACCCTGTAAAACAACACCTATCATACTACTATGACTGACCCTGTAAAACAACACCTATCATACTACTATGACTGACCCTGTAAAACAACACCTATCATACTACTATGACTGACCCTGTACAACAACACCTATCATACTACTATGACTGACCCTGTAAAACAACACCTATCATACTACTATGACTGACCCTGTAAAACAACACCTATCATACTACTATGACTGACCCTGTAAAACAACACCTATCATACTACTATGGCTGACCCTGTAAAACAACACCTATCATACTACTATGACTGACCCTGTACAACAACACCTATCATACTACTATGACTGACCCTGTAAAACAACACCTATCATACTACTATGACTGACCCTGTAAAACAACACCTATCATACTACTATGACTGACCCTGTAAAACAACACCTATCATACTACTATGGCTGACCCTGTAAAACAACACCTATCATACTACTATGACTGACCCTGTAAAACAACACCTATCATACTACTATGGCTGACCCTGTAAAACAACACCTATCATACTACTATGACTGACCCTGTACAACAACACCTATCATACTACTATGGCTGACCCTGTAAAACAACACCTGTCATACTACTAAGACTGACCCTGTAAAACAACACCTATCATACTACTATGACTGACCCTGTAAAACAACGCCTATCATACTACTATGGCTGACCCTGTAAAACAACACCTATCATACTACTATGACTGACCCTGTAAAACAACACCTGTCATACTACTATGACTGACCCTGTAAAACAACACCTATCATACTACTATGACTGACCCTGTAAAACAACACCTGTCATACTACTAAGACTGACCCTGTAAAACAACACCTATCATACTACTATGACTGATCCTGTAAAACAACACCTATCATACTACTATGGCTGACCCTGTAAAACAACACCTATCATACTACTATGACTGACCCTGTAAAACAACACCTATCATACTACTAAGACTGACCCTGTAAAACAACACCTATCATACTACTATGACTGACCCTGTAAAACAACACCTATCATACTACTAAGACTGACCCTGTAAAACAACACCTATCATACTACTATGACTGACCCTGTAAAACAACACCTATCATACTACTTTGGCTGACCCTGTAAAACAACACCTATCATACTACTAAGACTGACCCTGTAAAACAACACCTATCATACTACTATGACTGACCCTGTAAAACAACACCTATCATACTACTAAGACTGACCCTGTAAAACAACACCTATCATACTACTATGACTGACCCTGTAAAACAACACCTATCATACTACTATGGCTGACCCTGTAAAACAACACCTATCATACTACTATGACTGACCCTGTACAACAACACCTATCATACTACTTTGGCTGACCCTGTAAAACAACACCTATCATACTACTATGGCTGACCCTGTAAAACAACACCTATCATACTACTATGACTGACCCTGTAAAACAACACCTATCATGCTACTATGACTGACCCTGTACAACAATACCTATCATACTACTATGGCTGACCCTGTAAAACAACACCTATCATACTACTATGGCTGACCCTGTAAAACAACACCTATCATACTACTATGGCTGACCCTGTAAAACAACACCTATCATACTACTATGACTGACCCTGTAAAACAACACCTATCATACTACTATGACTGACCCTGTAAAACAACACCTATCATACTACTATGACTGACCCTGTAAAACAACACCTATCATACTACTATGGCTGACCCTGTACAACAACACCTATCATACTACTATGACTGACCCTGTAAAACAACACCTATCATACTACTATGACTGACCCTGTAAAACAACACCTATCATACTACTATGACTGACCCTGTAAAACAACACCTATCATACTACTATGACTGACCCTGTAAAACAACACCTATCATACTACTATGGCTGACCCTGTAAAACAACACCTATCATACTACTATGACTGACCCTGTACAACAACACCTATCATACTACTATGACTGACCCTGTAAAACAACACCTATCATACTACTATGACTGACCCTGTAAAACAACACCTATCACACTACTATGGCTGACCCTGTAAAACAACACCTATCATACTACTATGACTGACCCTGTAAAACAACACCTATCATACTACTATGACTGACCCTGTAAAACAACACCTATCATACTACTATGGCTGACCCTGTAAAACAACACCTATCATACTACTATGGCTGACCCTGTAAAACAACACCTATCATGCTACTATGGCTGACCCTGTAAAACAACACCTATCATACTACTATGACTGACCCTGTAAAACAACACCTATCATACTACTATGGCTGACCCTGTAAAACAACACCTATCATACTACTATGACTGACCCTGTAAAACAACACCTATCATACTACTATGACTGACCCTGTAAAACAACACCTATCATACTACTATGACTGACCCTGTAAAACAACACCTATCATACTACTATGACTGACCCTGTAAAACAACACCTATCATACTACTATGGCTGACCCTGTACAACAACACCTATCATACTACTATGACTGACCCTGTAAAACAACACCTATCATACTACTATGACTGACCCTGTAAAACAACACCTATCATACTACTATGACTGACCCTGTAAAACAACACCTATCATACCACTATGACTGACCCTGTAAAACAACACCTATCATACTACTATGACTGACCCTGTAAAACAACACCTATCATACTACTATGACTGACCCTGTAAAACAACACCTATCATACTACTATGACTGACCCTGTAAAACAACACCTGTCATACTACTATGACTGACCCTGTAAAACACCACCTATCATACTACTATGACTGACCCTGTAAAACAACACCTATCATACTACTATGACTGACCCTGTAAAACAACACCTATCATACTACTATGACTGACCCTGTAAAACAACACCTATCATACTACTATGACTGACCCTGTAAAACAACACCTATCATACTACTATGGCTGACCCTGTAAAACAACACCTATCATACTACTATGACTGACCCTGTACAACAACACCTATCATACTACTATGACTGACCCTGTAAAACAACACCTATCATACTACTATGGCTGACCCTGTAAAACAACACCTATCATACTACTATGACTGACCCTGTAAAACAACACCTATCATACTACTATGACTGACCCTGTAAAACAACACCTATCATACTACTATGACTGACCCTGTAAAACAACACCTATCATGCTACTATGACTGAACCAGTAAAACAACACCTATCATACTACTATGGCTGACCCTGTAAAACAACACCTATCATACTACTATGACTGACCCTGTACAACAACACCTATCATACTACTATGACTGACCCTGTAAAACAACACCTATCATACTACTATGGCTTACCCTGTAAAACAACACCTATCATACTACTATGACTGACCCTGTAAAACAACACCTCTCATACTACTATGACTGACCCTGTAAAACAACACCTATCATACTACTATGGCTGACCCTGTAAAACAACACCTATCATACTACTATGACTGACCCTGTAAAACAACACCTGTCATACTACTATGACTGACCCTGTAAAACAACACCTATCATACTACTATGACTGACCCTGTAAAACAACACCTGTCATACTACTAAGACTGACCCTGTAAAACAACACCTATCATACTACTATGACTGACCCTGTAAAACAACACCTATCATACTACTATGGCTGACCCTGTAAAACAACACCTATCATACTACTATGACTGACCCTGTAAAACAACACCTATCATACTACTAAGACTGACCCTGTAAAACAACACCTATCATACTACTATGACTGACCCTGTAAAACAACACCTATCATACTACTAAGACTGACCCTGTAAAACAACACCTATCATACTACTATGACTGACCCTGTAAAACAACACCTATCATACTACTTTGGCTGACCCTGTAAAACAACACCTATCATACTACTAAGACTGACCCTGTAAAACAACACCTATCATACTACTATGACTGACCCTGTAAAACAACACCTATCATACTACTAAGACTGACCCTGTAAAACAACACCTATCATACTACTATGACTGACCCTGTAAAACAACACCTATCATACTACTATGGCTGACCCTGTAAAACAACACCTATCATACTACTATGACTGACCCTGTACAACAACACCTATCATACTACTATGGCTGACCCTGTAAAACAACACCTATCATACTACTATGACTGACCCTGTACAACAATACCTATCATACTACTATGGCTGACCCTGTAAAACAACACCTATCATACTACTATGGCTGACCCTGTAAAACAACACCTATCATACTACTATGGCTGACCCTGTAAAACAACACCTATCATACTACTATGACTGACCCTGTAAAACAACACCTATCATACTACTATGGCTGACCCTGTAAAACAACACCTATCATACTACTATGACTGACCCTGTACAACAACACCTATCATACTACTATGACTGACCCTGTAAAACAACACCTATCATACTACTATGGCTGACCCTGTAAAACAACACCTATCATACTACTATGACTGACCCTGTAAAACAACACCTCTCATACTACTATGACTGACCCTGTAAAACAACACCTATCATACTACTATGGCTGACCCTGTAAAACAACACCTATCATACTACTATGACTGACCCTGTACAACAACACCTATCATACTACTATGGCTGACCCTGTAAAACAACACCTGTCATACTACTAAGACTGACCCTGTAAAACAACACCTATCATACTACTATGACTGACCCTGTAAAACAACACCTATCATACTACTATGGCTGACCCTGTAAAACAACACCTATCATACTACTATGACTGACCCTGTAAAACAACACCTGTCATACTACTATGACTGACCCTGTAAAACAACACCTATCATACTACTATGACTGACCCTGTAAAACAACACCTGTCATACTACTAAGACTGACCCTGTAAAACAACACCTATCATACTACTATGACTGACCCTGTAAAACAACACCTATCATACTACTATGGCTGACCCTGTAAAACAACACCTATCATACTACTATGACTGACCCTGTAAAACAACACCTATCATACTACTAAGACTGACCCTGTAAAACAACACCTATCATACTACTATGACTGACCCTGTAAAACAACACCTATCATACTACTAAGACTGACCCTGTAAAACAACACCTATCATACTACTATGACTGACCCTGTAAAACAACACCTATCATACTACTTTGGCTGACCCTGTAAAACAACACCTATCATACTACTAAGACTGACCCTGTAAAACAACACCTATCATACTACTATGACTGACCCTGTAAAACAACACCTATCATACTACTAAGACTGACCCTGTAAAACAACACCTATCATACTACTATGACTGACCCTGTAAAACAACACCTATCATACTACTATGGCTGACCCTGTAAAACAACACCTATCATACTACTATGACTGACCCTGTACAACAACACCTATCATACTACTTTGGCTGACCCTGTAAAACAACACCTATCATACTACTATGACTGACCCTGTACAACAATACCTATCATACTACTATGGCTGACCCTGTAAAACAACACCTATCATACTACTATGGCTGACCCTGTAAAACAACACCTATCATACTACTATGGCTGACCCTGTAAAACAACACCTATCATACTACTATGACTGACCCTGTAAAACAACACCTATCATACTACTATGACTGACCCTGTAAAACAACACCTATCATACTACTATGACTGACCCTGTAAAACAACACCTATCATACTACTATGACTGACCCTGTAAAACAACACCTATCATACTACTATGGCTGACCCTGTACAACAACACCTATCATACTACTATGACTGACCCTGTAAAACAACACCTATCATACTACTATGACTGACCCTGTAAAACAACACCTATCATACTACTATGACTGACCCTGTAAAACAACACCTATCATACTACTATGACTGACCCTGTAAAACAACACCTATCATACTACTATGGCTGACCCTGTAAAACAACACCTATCATACTACTATGACTGACCCTGTACAACAACACCTATCATACTACTATGACTGACCCTGTAAAACAACACCTATCATACTACTATGACTGACCCTGTAAAACAACACCTATCATACTACTATGACTGACCCTGTACAACAACACCTATCATACTACTATGACTGACCCTGTAAAACAACACCTATCATACTACTATGACTGACCCTGTAAAACAACACCTGTCATACTACTATGACTGACCCTGTAAAACAACACCTATCATACTACTATGGCTGACCCTGTAAAACAACACCTATCATACTACTATGGCTGACCCTGTAAAACAACACCTATCATACTACTATGGCTGACCCTGTAAAACAACACCTATCATACTACTATGGCTGACCCTGTAAAACAACACCTATCATACTACTATGGCTGACCCTGTAAAACAACACCTATCATACTACTATGGCAGACCCTGTAAAACAACACCTATCATACTACTATGACTGACCCTGTAAAACAACACCTATCATACTACTATGACTGACCCTGTAAAACAACACCTATCATACTACTATGACTGACCCTGTAAAACAACACCTATCATACTACTATGACTGACCCTGTAAAACAACACCTATCATAGTACTATGACTGACCCTGTAAAACAACACCTATCATACTACTATGACTGACCCTGTACAACAACACCTATCATACTACTATGACTGACCCTGTAAAACAACACCTATCATACTACTATGGCTGACCCTGTAAAACAACACCTATCATACTACTATGACTGACCCTGTACAACAACACCTATCATACTACTATGACTGACCCTGTAAAACAACACCTATCATACTACTAAGACTGACCCTGTAAAACAACACCTATCATACTACTATGACTGACCCTGTAAAACAACACCTATCATACTACTATGGCTGACCCTGTAAAACAACACCTATCATACTACTATGACTGACCCTGTAAAACAACACCTCTCATACTACTATGACTGACCCTGTAAAACAACACCTCTCATACTACTATGACTGACCCTGTAAAACAACACCTATCATACTACTATGGCTGACCCTGTAAAACAACACCTATCATACTACTATGACTGACCCTGTAAAACAACACCTGTCATACTACTATGACTGACCCTGTAAAACAACACCTATCATACTACTATGACTGACCCTGTAAAACAACACCTGTCATACTACTAAGACTGACCCTGTAAAACAACACCTATCATACTACTATGACTGACCCTGTAAAACAACACCTATCATACTACTATGGCTGACCCTGTAAAACAACACCTATCATACTACTATGACTGACCCTGTAAAACAACACCTATCATACTACTAAGACTGACCCTGTAAAACAACACCTATCATACTACTATGACTGACCCTGTAAAACAACACCTATCATACTACTAAGACTGACCCTGTAAAACAACACCTATCATACTACTATGACTGACCCTGTAAAACAACACCTATCATACTACTTTGGCTGACCCTGTAAAACAACACCTATCATACTACTAAGACTGACCCTGTAAAACAACACCTATCATACTACTATGGCTGACCCTGTAAAACAACACCTATCATACTACTATGACTGACCCTGTAAAACAACACATCTCATACTACTATGACTGACCCTGTAAAACAACACCTATCATACTACTATGGCTGACCCTGTAAAACAACACCTATCATACTACTATGACTGACCCTGTAAAACAACACCTATCATACTACTATGGCTGACCCTGTAAAACAACACCTATCATACTACTATGGCTGACCTTGTAAAACAACACCTCTCATACTACTATGACTGACCCTGTAAAACAACACCTATCATACTACTATGACTGACCCTGTAAAACAACACCTATCATACTACTATGACTGACCCTGTAAAACAACACCTATCATACTACTATGACTGACCCTGTAAAACAACACCTATCATACTACTATGACTGACCCTGTAAAACAACACCTATCATACTACTATGACTGACCCTGTAAAACAACACCTATCATACTACTATGACTGACCCTGTACAACAACACCTATCATACTACTATGACTGACCCTGTAAAACAACACCTATCATACTACTATGACTGACCCTGTAAAACAACACCTATCATACTACTATGACTGACCCTGTACAACAACACCTATCATACTACTATGGCTGACCCTGTAAAACACCACCTATCATACTACTATGACTGACCCTGTAAAACAACACCTATCATACTACTATGGCTGACCCTGTAAAACAACACCTATCATACTACTATGACTGACCCTGTAAAACAACACCTATCATACTACTATGACTGACCCTGTACAACAACACCTATCATACTACTATGACTGACCCTGTAAAACAACACCTATCATACTACTATGACTGACCCTGTACAACAACACCTGTCATACTACTATGACTGACCCTGTAAAACAACACCTATCATACTACTATGACTGACCCTGTAAAACAACACCTATCATACTACTATGACTGACCCTGTAAAACAACACCTATCATACTACTATGACTGACCCTGTAAAACAACACCTATCATACTACTATGACTGACCCTGTAAAACAACACCTATCATACTACTATGACTGACCCTGTAAAACAACACCTATCATACTACTATGACTGACCCTGTAAAACAACACCTATCATACTACTATGACTGACCCTGTAAAACAACATCTATCAAAGTACTATGACTGACCCTGTAAAACAACACCTATCATACTACTATGACTGACCCTGTAAAACAACACCTATCATACTACTATGACTGACCCTGTAAAACAACACCTATCATACTACTATGACTGACCCTGTACAACAATACCTATCATACTACTATGGCTGACCCTGTAAAACAACACCTATCATACTACTATGGCTGACCCTGTAAAACAACACCTATCATACTACTATGACTGACCCTGTAAAACAACACCTATCATACTACTATGACTGACCCTGTACAACATCACCTATCATACTACTATGACTGACCCTGTAAAACAACACCTATCATACTACTATGACTGACCCTGTAAAACAACACCTATCATACTACTATGGCTGACCCTGTAAAACAACACCTATCATACTACTATGACTGAACCAGTAAAACAACACCTATCATACTACTATGACTGACCCTGTAAAACAACACCTATCATACTACTATGACTGAACCAGTAAAACAACACATTACACTGCACCTATCTGGTCTATGTGATAATAAAACGTATTTAAGTTAACTGCTCACAATTGCTAAATACAAAGTCTCTCTAGGGAAATGGGTATTCTGAAATGGGTATTACTTCCTGGTTAATATAAATCTGACCCATACACTTCCTGACCCGTCGGTCTATCTGACCTCTCTGTCTATATGACCTGTCAATCTGACCTCTCTGTCTATCTGACCTGTCAATCTGACCTCTCTGTCTATCTGACCTGTCAATCTGACCTCTCTGTCTATATGACCTGTCAATCTGACCTCTCTGTCTATATGACCTGTCAATCTGACCTCTCTGTCTATATGACCTGTCAATCTGACCTCTCTGTCTATATGACCTGTCAATCTGACCTCTCTGTCTATATGACCGGTCTGTGGGTTGGTCTCTGTCTGTCTGTCAGTCTGGTCTCCTTCTCGGTCGGTCTGGTCTCCCTGTCATTCGGTCTGGTCTCCCTGTCATTCGGTCTGGTCTCACTGTCGTTCGGTCTGGTCTCACTGTCTGGTCTGGTCGGTCAGTTCTTTCGGTCAGTCGGTCTGGTTGGTCTGGTCTCTGTCTATCTGTCTGGTCTCTGTTTGTCTGTCTAATCTCTCGGTCTGTCTGGCCTGTCTGGTTGTCTGTCTGGCCTGTCTGTTCGGTCTCTCTGTCTCGTCTCTCCGTCCTTTCTCTGTCTGGTCTCTCTCTCTCTCTCTCTGACTGTCAGTCTGTCTGACCAGTCTCTCTGTCTGTTTGTCTGTCTGGTCTCTCGGTCTGTCTGGTGTCTGTCTGGTCTGTCTCTCTCTCTCTCTAACTGTCAGTCTGTCTGACCAGTCTCTCTGTCTGGTCTGTCTCTTTCTCTCTCTGACTGTCAGTCTGTCTGACCTGTCTCTCTCTCTCTCTGACTGTCAGTCTGTCTGACCAGTCTCTCTGTCTGGCCTGTCTGGTCTGTCTCTCTCTCTCTCTGACTGTCAGTCTGTCTGACCAGTCTCTCTGTCTGTCTGTCTGTCTGGTCTCTGTTTGTCTGGTCTGTCTCTCTCTCTCTGACTGTCAGTCTGTCTGACCAGTCTCTCTGTCTGTCTGTCTGTCTGGTGTCTGTCTGGCCTGTCTGGTCTGTCTCTCTCTCTCTGACTGTCAGTCTGTCTGACCAGTCTCTCTGTCTGTCTGGTCTGTCTGGTCTGTCTCTCTCTCTCTGACTGTCTGTCTGACCAGTCTCTCTGTCTGTCTGTTTCAGGGTTCCATTAAAGACCAGTTGAAGGCATATGGGGCGCTGACAGAGAAGGTGACGCGGCGCTACACCAGACAGATCCTCCAGGGAGTCTTCTACCTTCACAGCAACATGATCGTACACAGAGATATTAAAGGTCCAGTCATATTGACACACAGCAACATGATCGTACACAGAGATATTAAAGGTCCAGTCATATTGACACACAGCAACACGATCGTACACAGAGATATTAAAGGTCCAGTCATATTGACACACAGCAACACGATCGTACACAGAGATATTAAAGGTCCAGTCATATTGACACACAGCAACATGATCGTACACAGAGATATTAAAGGTCCAGTCATATTGACACACAGCAACATGATCGTACACAGAGATATTAAAGGTCCAGTCATATTGACACACAGCAACATGATCGTACACAGAGATATTAAAGGTCCAGTCATATTGACACACAGCAACATGATCGTACACAGAGATATTAAAGGTCCAGTCATATTGACACACAGCAACATGATCGTACACAGAGATATTAAAGGTCCAGTCATATTGACACACAGCAACATGATCGTACACAGAGATATTAAAGGTCCAGCATATTGACACACAGAGATATTAAAGGTCCAGTCATATTGACAGACGTACAGGATGGTGTGAGTATCTGTGTCAAATCAAATCCCATGACATTGTTAAACAACCGGTGCAGACTGAGTGAAATGCTTCCTGAAGGTCTGAGACAACAACGTAGAGAATATACTGAACAGAATGAATGGCACCACAATGGGCCTCAGGATCTCTCTGCATTTAAAATGCCATTGATAAAATGTGATTGTATTCGTTGTCCGTAGCTTATGTCTGCCCATACCATAACCCCACCACGGGGCACTCTGTTCACAACGTTGACGTCAGCAAACCGCTCACCCACACAACGCCATACACGCCATCTTTTATTAATTTATTTATTTCACCTTTATTTAACCAGGAAGGCCAGTTGAGAACAAGTTCTCATTTACTACTGTGACCTGGCCAAGATAAAGCAAAGCAGTGCAACACAAACAACAACACAGAGTTACACATGGAATAAACAAGCGTACAGTCAATAACACAATAGAAAAAAATTAAGTCTATATACAGTGTGTGCAAATGGCGTGAGGAGGTAAGGCAATAAATAGGCCATAGTGGCGAAGTAATTACAATTTAGCAGATTAACACTGGAGTGATAGATGAGCAGATGATGGTGAGCAAGTAGAGATACTGGTGTACAAAAGAGCAGAAAAGTAAATAAAAACAATATGGGGATGAGGTAGGTAGATTGGGTGGGCTATTTACAGATGGACTATGTACAGCTGCAGCGATCGATTAGCTGCTCAGATAGCTGATGTTTAAAGTTAGTGAGGGAGATATAAGTCTCCAGCTTCAGCGATTTTTGCAGTTCGTTCCAGTCATTGGCAGCAGAGAACTGGAAGGAAAGGCGGCCAAAGGAGGTGTTGCCTTTGGGGATGACCATTGAAATATACCTGCTGGAACGTGTGCTACGGGTGGGTGTTGCTATGGTGACCAGTGAGCTGAGATAAGGCAGAGCTTTACCTAGCAAAGACTTATAGATGACCTGAAGCCAGTGGGTTTGCATACAGGTCGGAGTAGTGGGGTGGGTAGTATATGGGGCTTTGGTGACAAAACGGATGGCACTGTAATAGACTGCATCCACTTTGTTGAGTAGAGTGTTGGAGGCTATTTTGTAAACGACATCGCCGAAGTCGAGGATCGGTAGGATGGTCAGTTTTACGAGGGTATGTTTGGCAGCGTGAGTGAAGGAGGCTTTGTTGTGAAATAGGAAGCCGATTCTAGATTTAATTTTGGATTGGAGATGTTTAATGTAAGTCTGGAAGGAGAGTTTACAGTCTAACCAGACACCTAGGTATTTGTAGTTGTCCACATATTCTAAGTCAGAACCGTCCAGAGTAGTGATGCTATAAAATATTATTATATTTTATAGTGGTAGTATTATATTATATAGTGGTAGTATTATATTATTATTATGTTTTATCGTGGTAGTATTACTATATTATATAGTGGTAGTATTACTATATTATATAGTGGTTAGTATTATTATATTATATAGTGGTAGTATTATTATATTATATAGTGGTAGTATTATTATATTATATAGTGGTAGTATTATTATATTATATAGTGGTAGTATTATTATATTATATAGTGGTAGTATTATTTTATTATATAGTGGTAGTATTATTATATTATATAGTGGTAGTATTATTATATTATATAGTGGTAGTATTATTATATTATATAGTGGTAGTATTATTATATTATATAGTGGTAGTATTATTATATTATTATATTATATAGTGGTAGTATTATATTTTATAGTGGTAGTATTATTATATTATATAGTGGTAGTATTATATTTTATAGTGGTAGTATTTCCCTTCATACTAACTTTCTTTTGTCCTCTAGGTGCCAACATCCTGAGAGACTCCACTGGTAACATAAAGCTGGGGGACTTTGGGGCCAGTAAACGCATACAGACCATCTGTATGTCAGGAACTGGCATCAAATCGGTCACCGGTACACCTTACTGGATGAGCCCAGAGGTCATCAACGGAGAAGGATACGGACGCAAAGCTGATGTCTGGTAAAAAAACAGCATACACTCATGATGCAGTCAGGTGGCTGTTTTTTACTGCCATTCACACTTTTACAAGAACATTTGGCGATATCAATGTTTTTTGTTAAACAAATTCCTGATTTTCTTGCCTTGTTTAGGAATATACACTAATGTTAAAGTTGATTTTATTTCTCATGTTTGTCTCCTGATGTACTAGATGGAAGTGGGTCTGTCTCCGTAAAGTTTTTTTTTTTGTCTGTCAGGTCTGTGGCGTGCACAGTGGTGGAGATGCTTACCCAGAAGCCTCCCTGGGCGGAATACGAGGCCATGGCAGCCATCTTTAAGATAGCCACACAGCCCACCAAACCCATCCTCCCTGAGGGCGTCTCCGAGGCCGCCCGGGACTTTGTGCGCCAGGTGTTCATAGACGAGAAGTGGCGTCCCACGGCCGAGAACCTCCTCTCACACCCCTTCGTCCAAGGGGGGTTCTGACCCTAACCCCTGACCTCTGACCCCTCCAGGGCCACCCTGCCTTCAAGGCCTCTCCACAGCTCCAGTCCTCCAGGCTTCCAGGGCCCAGCACCATAATGCCAACTGACCCCAGACCTGATCATAACCTGAGCCCCAGTCTCTCTCCTTCACCAGCTAACTGACCCCAGACCTGATCATAACCTGAGCCCCAGTCTCTCTCCTTCACCAGCTAACTGACCCCAGACCTGATCATAACCTGAGCCCCAGTCTCTCTCCTTCACCAGCTAACTGACCCCAGACCTGATCATAACCTGAGCCCCAGTCTCTCTCCTTCACCAGCTAACTGACCCCAGACCTGATCATAACCTGAGCCCCAGTCTCTCTCCTTCACCAGCTAACTGACCCCAGACCTGATCATAACCTGAGCCCCAGTCTCTCTCCTTCACCAGCTAACTGACCCCAGACCTGATCATAACCTGAGCCCCAGTCTCTCTCCTTCACCAGCTAACTGACCCCAGACCTGATCATAACCTGAGCCCCAGTCTCTCTCCTTCACCAGCTAACTGACCCCAGACCTGATCATAACTTGAGCCCCAGTCTCTCTCCTTCACCAGCTAACTGACCCCAGACCTGATCATAACCTGAGCCCCAGTCTCTCTCCTTCACCAGCTAACTGACCCCAGACCTGATCATAACCTGAGCCCCAGTCTCTCTCCTTCACCAGCTAACTGACCCCAGACCTGATCATAACCTGAGCCCCAGTCTCTCTCCTTCACCAGCTAACTGACCCCAGACCTGATCATAACTTGAGCCCCAGTCTCTCTCCTTCACCAGCTAACTGACCCCAGACCTGATCATAACCTGAGCCCCAGTCTCTCTCCTTCACCAGCTAACTGACCCCAGACCTGATCATAACCTGAGCCCCAGTCTCTCTCCTTCACCAGCTAACTGACCCCAGACCTGATCATAACCTGAGCCCCAGTCTTTCTCCTTCACCAGCTAACTGACCCCAGACCTGATCATAACCTGAGCCCCAGTCTCTCTCCTTCACCAGCTAACTGACCCCAGACCTGATCATAACCTGAGCCCCAGTCTCTCTCCTTCACCAGCTAACTGACCCCAGACCTGATCATAACCTGAGCCCCAGTCTCTCTCCTTCACCAGCTAACTGACCCCAGACCTGATCATAACCTGAGCCCCAGTCTCTCTCCTTCACCAGCTAACTGACCCCAGACCTGATCATAACCTGAGTCCTAATCTCTCTTATATTCTGCTTGTATTGTGATCAGTGGTCTTCTTTTATATTCTGCCTGTATTGTGATCACTGATCACCTTTTATATTCTGTTTGGTTAAGAGCAAATTCTGAAAATACATCCTGCCTGTCAGGACTGTAAGTTAGTCATCAAATGTCCCTGTTGTCTTTGAGTGTGAACAATTTGTGAACAATTTTTGAAATACATCCTAGATGAACACTTGCAGTTACCTTAACAGTTGATGTCTATATTTTGACCAGAGATAATGTACATTTAGTTTTGTCTGAATTGCCAAACGCCTTACAATGTTACAAGTTGTAAAATAGCATTTATGTACATCTACAGAATGACCCTGTTTCTACAACATAGCACTGTTGTTGCACATTTTATACCATGTATTCAGTAGGTGCCCCAATGCAGGATAATCAACAGGAAAAAATACATGCTGTAAATATATTTCACATTTTTATAATTTCATAATGAGAGAAATGTTTTTTTTATTCCAATGTTTGGAGAAAAATACCAAACATTTGTATTGTTGTGATTGGTTACTCATCGTGTATAAGCGAGCAATTCTCCTACGCTGACCCGCCTGTTTAAATCCACGTATGGGAGAGGGGGTGCTCTCCCACGTATGTGCCATGTTTCGTTCTATCCCAGTGTTCATCAGCACACAACTGTCCAAAGAGAGATCAGTAATACTCCTTGCTCTTCCCAGAGTTGGAAACTAAAATAACTCCCCCATCTAGATTACTTAGCCACTGAATCAGTCCTCAGCCTGAAATCCAGAACATGGACTTCTTAGCCAGTCCTCAGCCTGAAATCCAGAACATGGACTTCTTAGCCAGTCCTCAGCCTGAAATCCAGAACATGGACTTCTTAGCCAGTCCTCAGCCTGAAATCCAGAACATGTTTTGTGATAACTTCTTACTCCATGTACAGTTGAAGTCTGAAGTTTACATACACCTTAGCCAAATACATTTCAACGCAGTTTTTCACAATTCCTGACATTTAATCCTTGTAAAAATTAACTGTCTTAGGTCAGTTAGGATCACCATTTTATTTTAAGAATGTAAAATGTCAGAATAATAGTAGAGAGATTGATTTATTTCAGCTTTTATTTCTTTCATCACATTCCCAGTGGGTCAGAAGTTTACATACACTCAATTAGTATTTGGTAGCATTGCCTTTAAATTGTTTAACTTGGGTCAAATGTTTCAGGTAGCCTTCCACAAGCTTCCCACAATAAGTTGGGTGAATTTTGGCCCATTCCTCCTGACAGAGCTGGTGTAACTGAGTCAGGTTTGTAGGCCTTGCTCGAACACGCTTTTCCAGGATTGAGGTCAGGGCTTTGTCATGGCCACTCCAATACCTTGACTTTGTTGTCCTTAAGCCATTTTGCCACAACTTTGGAAGTATGCTTGGGGTCATTGTTCATTTGGAAGACCCATTTGCGACCAAGCTTTAACTTCCTGACTGATGTCTTGAGATGTTGCTTCATATCCACCTAATTTTCCAGCCTCATGATGCCATCTATTTTGTGAAGTGCACCAGTCCCTCCTGCAGCAAAGCACCCCCACAACATGATGCTGCCACCCCCGTGCTTCACAGTTGGGATGGTGTTCTTCAGCTTGCAAGCCTCCCCCTTTTTCCTCCAAACATAACGATGGTCATTATGGCCAAACAGTTCTGTTTTAGTTTCATCAGACCAGAGGACATTTCTCCAAAAAGTACGATCTTTGTCCCCATGTGCAGTTGCAAATCGTGGTCTGGCTTTTTTTATGGCAGTTTTGGAGCAGTGGCTTCTTCCTTGCTGAGCGGCCTTTCAGGTTATGTCGATATAGGACTCGTTTTACTGTGGATATAGATACTTTTGTACCTGTTTCCTCCAGCATCTTCACAAGGTCCTTTGCTGTTGTTCTGGGATTGATTTGCACTTTTCGCACCAAAATACGTTCATCTCTAGGAGACAGAATGCGTCTCCTTCCTGAGCGGTATGAAGGCTGCGTGGTCCCATGGTGTTTATACTTGCATACTATTGTTGGTACAGATGAACGTGGTACCTTCAGGCGTTTGGAAATTGCTCCCAAGGATGAACCAAACTTGTGGAGGTCTACAATTTTTTTTCTGAGGTCTTGGCTGATTTCCTTTGATTTTCCCATGATGTCAAGCAAAGAGCCACTGCGTTTGAAGGTAGGCCTTGAAATACATCCACAGGTACACCTCCAATTGACTCGAATTAGGTCAATTAGCCTATAAGACGCTTCTAAAGCCATGACATCATTTTCTGGAATTTTCCAGGCAGTTTAAAGGCACAGTCAACTTAGTGTATGTAAACGTCTGACCCACTGGAATTGTGATACAGTGAATTATAAGTGAAATAATCTGTCTGTAAACAATTGTTGGAAAAATGACTTGTGTCATGCACAAAGTAGATATCCTAACCGATTTGCCAAAACTATAGTTTGTTAACAAGAAATGTGTGGAGTGGTTGAAAAATGAGTTTTAATGACTCCAACCTAAGTGTATGTAAACTTCCGACTTCAACTGTACTCTGATGTTTGGAATGACAAGGAGTGGAAAGTTAGTGTAACCCGAGTAGATGTGTGATACTTACTCTTCAGTCTGAAGTGTCCCCACTTGCGCCAGCGATTAGCTAGCTTTTCACGTGGCTCCCACTGGTAAGATGCTTCAGGAGTGCGGTCACGCGTGCTAGCAAGGCAGAGGTCCTGAGGTCAGTCCATGTATGGGCCAAATCGGGCCAAAGTGGTACTCGCTAAGCAAGCAGCATGACGTCCTTTACATTAGCACAAATAGAATGTGGATTTCTCAGCCACTTTCTCACTACAGTGCTCTGCTGTAGATAGAAGTCTCCCTGTACCGAGGACCTACCCCTCTGCTGTAGATAGAAGTCTCCCTGTACCAAGGACCTCTGCTGTAGATAGAAGTCTCCCTGTACCGAGGACCTCTGCTGTAGATAGGAGTCTCCCTGTACCGAGGACCTCTGCTGTAGATAGAAGTCTCCCTGTACCGTGGACCTCTGCTGTAGATAGAAGTCTCCCTGTACCGAGGACCTACCCCTCTGCTGTAGATAGAAGTCTCCCTGTACCGAGGTCCTCTGCTGTAGATTGAAGTCTCCCTGTACCGTGGACCTCTGCTGTAGATAGAAGTCTCCCTGTACCAAGGACCTCTGCTGTAGATAGAAGTCTCCCTGTACCGAGGACCTACCCCTCTGCTGTAGATAGAAGTCTCCCTGTACCAAGGACCTCTGCTGTAGATAGAAGTCTCCCTGTACCGTGGACCTACCCCTCTGCTGTAGATAGAAGTCTCCCTGTACCAAGGACCTCTGCTGTAGATAGAAGTCTCCCTGTACCGAGGACCTACCCCTCTGCTGTAGATAGAAGTCTCCCTGTACCGAGGACCTCTGCTGTAGATAGAAGTCTCCCTGTACCGAGGACGTCTGCTGTAGATAGAAGTCTCCCTGTACCGAGGACCTACCCCTCTGCTGTACAGTCGTGGCCAAAAGTTTTGAGAATGACACAAATGTCAATTTTCACACAGTCTGCTGCCTCAGTTTGTATGATGGCAATTTGCATATACTCCAGAATGTTATGAAGAGTGATCAGATGAATTGCAATTAATTGCAAAGTCCCTCTTTGCCATGCAAATGAACTGAATCCCCCCAAAACATTTCCATTGAATTTCTGCAGAAGGCTTCTGGGCGCCCAAGAAAGTCCAGCAAGCGCCAGGGCCGTCTCCTAAAGTTGATTCAGCTGCGGGATCGGGGCACCACCAGTAGAGAGCTTGCTCAGGAATGGCAGCAGGCAGGTGTGAGTGCATCTGTACGCACAGTGAGACGAAGACTTTTGGAGGATGGCCTGGTGTCAAGAAGGGCAGCAAAGAAGCCACTTCTCTCCAGGAAAAACATCAGGGAAAGACTGATATTCTGCTAAAGTTACAGGGATTAGACTGCTGAGGACTGGGGTAAAGTTATTTTCTCTGATGAATCCCCTTTCCTATTGTTTGGGGCATCCGGAAAAAAGCTTGTCCGGAGAAGACAAGGTGAGCACTACCATCAGTCCTATGTCATGCCAACAGTAAAGCATCCTGAGACCATTCATGTATGTGTGGGGTTGCTTCTCAGCCAAGGGAGTGGGCTCACTCACAATTTTGCCTAAGAACACAGCCATGAATAAAGAATGGTACCAACACATCCTCCAAGAGCAACTTCTCCCAACCATCCAGGAACAGTTTGGTGACGAACAATGCCTTTTTCAGCATGATGGAGCACCTTGCCATAAGGCAAAAGTGATAAATAAGTGGCTCGGGGAACAAAACATCAATATTTTGGGTCCATGGCCAGGAAACTCCCCAGACCTTAATCCCATTGAGAACTTGTTGTCAATCCTCAAGAGGCGGGTGGACAAACAAAAACCCCACAAATTCTGACAAACTCCAAGCATTGATTATGCAAGAATGGGCTGCCATCAGTCAGGATGTGGCCCAGAAGAAAATTGACAGCATGCCAGAGCAGATTGCAGTGGTCTTGAAAAAGAATGGTCAACACTGCAGATATTGACTCTTTGCATCAACTTCATGTAATTGTCAATAAAAGCCTTTGACACTTGTGAAATGCGTGTAATTATACTTCAGTATTCCATAGTAACATCTGACAAAAATATCTAAAGACACTGAAGCAGCAAAATTTGTGAATCTGATGTAAAGACGGTTGTGAATGTTTTAACAGCTGGGCTGATTGATCAGCAACATCCCACGGGTCCAGGCGTTGCATCATATCAAACATTATTCAATACTATCACCATATTGCCTTGAGTTGCATGATTCAGCCGTCAGCATGATTCAGTCGTCAGCATGATTCACTAGACTGTAGCTGGTGGATCACTCACTAGACTGTAGCTGGTGGATCACTCACTAGACTGTAGCTGGTGGTTCACTCACTAGACTGTAGCTGGTGGATCACTCACTAGACTGTAGCTGGTGGATCACTCACTAGACTGTAGCTGGTGGTTCACTAGACTGTAGCTGGTGGTTCACTCACTAGACTGTAGCTGGTGGTTCACTCACTAGACTGTGGCTGGTGGTTCACTCACTAGACTGTGGCTGGTGGTTCACTCACTAGACTGTGGCTGGTGGTTCACTCACTAGACTGTAGCTGGTGGTTCACTCACTGGACTGTAGCTGGTGGTTCACTCACTAGACTGTAGCTGGTGGTTCACTCACTAGACTGTAGCTGGTGGTTCACTCACTAGACTGTGGCTGGTGGTTCACTCACTAGACTGTAGCTGGTGGTTCACTCACTAGACTGTGGCTGGTGAATCACTCACTAGACTGTAGCTGGTGGTTCACTCACTAGACTGTAGCTGGTGGTTCACTCACTAGACTGTAGCTGGTGGTTCACTCACTAGACTGTAGCTGGTGGTTCACTCACTGGACTGTAGCTGGTGGTTCACTCACTAGACTGTAGCTGGTGGTTCACTCACTAGACTGTAGCTGGTGGTTCACTCACTAGACTGTAGCTGGTGGATCACTCACTAGACTGTAGCTGGTGGTTCACTAGACTGTAGCTGGTGGTTCACTCACTAGACTGTAGCTGGTGGTTCACTCACTAGACTGTGGCTGGTGGTTCACTAGACTGTAGCTGGTGGTTCACTCACTAGACTGTAGCTGGGGGTTCACTCACTAGACTGTGGCTGGTGGTTCACTAGACTGTAGCTGGTGGTTCACTCACTGGACTGTAGCTGGTGGTTCACTCACTAGACTGTAGCTGGTGGTTCACTCACTAGACTGTAGCTGGTGGTTCACTCACTAGACTGTAGCTGGTGGTTCACTCACTAGACTGTAGCTGGTGGTTCACTCACTAGACTGTAGCTGGTGGTTCACTCACTAGACTGTAGCTGGTGGTTCATTCACTAGACTGTAGCTGGTGGTTCACTCACTAGATTGTAGCTGGTGGATCACTCACTAGACTGTAGCTGGTGGTTCACTCACTGGACTGTAGCTGGTGGTTCACTCACTGGACTGTAGCTGGTGGTTCACTCACTAGACTGTAGCTGGTGGTTCACTCACTAGACTGTAGCTGGTGGTTCACTCACTAGACTGTAGCTGGTGGATCACTCACTAGACTGTAGCTGGTGGTTCACTCACTGGACTGTAGCTGGTGGTTCACTCACTAGACTGTAGCTGGGGGTTCACTCACTAGACTGTAGCTGGGGGTTCACTCACTGGACTGTAGCTGGTGGTTCACTCACTAGACTGTAGCTGGTGGTTCACTCACTAGACTGTAGCTGGTGGTTCACTCACTAGACTGTAGCTGGTGGTTCACTCACTAGACTGTAGCTGGTGGTTCACTCACTAGACTGTAGCTGGTGGATCACTCACTAGACTGTAGCTGGTAGTTCACTCACTAGACTGTAGCTGGTGGTTCACTCACTAGACTGTAGCTGGTGGTTCACTCACTAGACTGTAGCTGGTGGTTCACTCACTAGACTGTGGCTGGTGGTTCACTAGACTGTAGCTGGTGGTTCACTCACTAGACTGTGGCTGGTGGTTCACTAGACTGTAGCTGGTGGTTCACTCACTGGACTGTAGCTGGTGGTCCACTCACTAGACTGTAGCTGGTGGTTCACTCACTAGACTGTAGCTGGTGGTTCACTCACTAGACTGTAGCTGGTGGTTCACTCACTAGACTGTAGCTGGTGGATCACTCACTAGACTGTAGCTGGTGGTTCACTAGACTGTAGCTGGTGGTTCACTCACTAGACTGTAGCTGGTGGTTCACTCACTAGACTGTGGCTGGTGGTTCACTAGACTGTAGCTGGTGGTTCACTCACTAGACTGTAGCTGGGGGTTCACTCACTAGACTGTGGCTGGTGGTTCACTAGACTGTAGCTGGTGGTTCACTCACTGGACTGTAGCTGGTGGTTCACTCACTAGACTGTAGCTGGTGGTTCACTCACTAGACTGTAGCTGGTGGTTCACTCACTAGACTGTAGCTGGTGGTTCACTCACTAGACTGTAGCTGGTGGTTCACTCACTAGACTGTAGCTGGTGGTTCACTCACTAGACTGTAGCTGGTGGTTCATTCACTAGACTGTAGCTGGTGGTTCACTCACTAGATTGTAGCTGGTGGATCACTCACTAGACTGTAGCTGGTGGTTCACTCACTGGACTGTAGCTGGTGGTTCACTCACTGGACTGTAGCTGGTGGTTCACTCACTAGACTGTAGCTGGTGGTTCACTCACTAGACTGTAGCTGGTGGTTCACTCACTAGACTGTAGCTGGTGGATCACTCACTAGACTGTAGCTGGTGGTTCACTCACTGGACTGTAGCTGGTGGTTCACTCACTAGACTGTAGCTGGGGGTTCACTCACTAGACTGTAGCTGGGGGTTCACTCACTGGACTGTAGCTGGTGGTTCACTCACTAGACTGTAGCTGGTGGTTCACTCACTAGACTGTAGCTGGTGGTTCACTCACTAGACTGTAGCTGGTGGTTCACTCACTAGACTGTAGCTGGTGGTTCACTCACTAGACTGTAGCTGGTGGATCACTCACTAGACTGTAGCTGGTAGTTCACTCACTAGACTGTAGCTGGTGGTTCACTCACTAGACTGTAGCTGGTGGTTCACTCACTAGACTGTAGCTGGTGGTTCACTCACTAGACTGTGGCTGGTGGTTCACTAGACTGTAGCTGGTGGTTCACTCACTAGACTGTGGCTGGTGGTTCACTAGACTGTAGCTGGTGGTTCACTCACTGGACTGTAGCTGGTGGTCCACTCACTAGACTGTAGCTGGTGGTTCACTCACTAGACTGTAGCTGGTGGTTCACTCACTAGACTGTAGCTGGTGGTTCACTCACTAGACTGTAGCTGGTGGTTCACTCACTAGACTGTAGCTGGTGGTTCACTCACTAGACTGTAGCTGGTGGATCACTCACTAGACTGTAGCTGGTGGTTCACTCACTTGACTGTAGCTGGTGGTTCACTCACTAGACTGTAGCTGGTGGTTCACTCACTAGACTGTAGCTGGTGGTTCACTCACTAGACTGTAGCTGGTGGTTCACTCACTAGACTGTAGCTGGTGGATCACTCACTAGACTGTAGCTGGTGGTTCACTCACTGGACTGTAGCTGGTGGTTCACTCACTAGACTGTAGCTGGTGGATCACTCACTAGACTGTAGCTGGTGGTTCACTCACTGGACTGTAGCTGGTGGTTCACTCACTAGACTGTAGCTGGTGGTTCATTCACTAGACTGTAGCTGGTGGTTCACTCACTAGACTGTAGCTGGTGGTTCACTCACTAGACTGTAGCTGGTGGTTCACTCACTGGACTGTAGCTGGTGGTTCACTCACTGGACTGTAGCTGGGGGTTCACTCACTAGACTGTAGCTGGTGGTTCACTCACTAGACTGTGGCTGGTGGTTCATTCTGTTTTATCTTGGGCTGAGAAAAGACTTGACATGGCTTTAGTAGTAGTGTAACTCTAGCAGAGGCAGAACAAATCTAAAGGGCTGGATCGGAAGAGGGGACAGAAGGAGCATAACAGACTATATCAGGCAGCATCACCATGTAGCTATAGGACTATCCTCCTTATAACCGTGTCACTGTCATGAACATGATCTCCTTATAACAGTGTTGCTAAGTCATAAGCAAACTGTTGGATCAACAGTATTCACCATGCCACTGCCTTGTCTCACACTGCTCTTAGTTCAGGGAACAATAACTTTACCTGATGGTGGAACACATTTAATAAACTACCTGATAGTGGAACACATTTCATAAACTACCTGATAGTGGAACACATTTCATAAACTACCTGATAGTGGAACACATTTCATAAACTACCTGATAGTGGAACACATTTCATAAACTACCTGATAGTGGAACACATTTCATAAACTACCTGATAGTGGAACACATTTAGTAAACTACCTGATGGTGGAACACATTTCATAAACTACCTGATAGTGGAACACATTTAAATAGGTGGTGAATGTGCATTCTAATGTAATGTAGGCCTGTGCTGCCACAATGCCAGAGTCTAGACGCTGTGTTGTACACAGAGCACATTATTGGCTTTGCTAGCGTTCTCCTGTAATAAAGAAATGATTGTCCTGTAAATATACATAATTTATTGCACTTTTATATGAAATGACATTTCATTATACCTGTTAGATGCCCATCCTATAGAGATGGTACTGATCCAGACAGAGTGGCTCATGACAAGGAGCAGTATGTATGGACTGTACTCTGTCTGTACTGTACTGTATGTCTGTACTATACTATATGTATGGACTGTACTGTATGGACTGTACTGTATGTATGTATGTACTGTATGTATGTATGTACTGTACTGTATGTATGGACTGTACTCTGTCTGTACTGTATGTATGGACTGTACTCTGTCTGTACTGTATCTATGGACTGTACTCTGTCTGTACTGTATCTATGGACTGTACTCTATCTGTACTGTACTGTATGTCTGTACTATATGTCTGTACTGTATGTATGGACTGTACTCTGTCTGTACTGTATGTATGGACTGTACTCTGTCTGTACTGTACTATATGTCTGTACTGTATCTATGGACTGTACTCTGTCTGTACTGTACTGTATGTCTGTACTATATGTCTGTACTGTATGTATGGACTGTACTCTGTCTGTACTGTATGTATGGACTGTACTCTGTCTGTACTGTATGTATGGACTGTACTCTGTCTGTACTGTATGTATGGACTGTACTGTATGTGTAACAGGGTTGGTTATGTTTCCACTTGCCTCTAAAGAAATGTGTATTTGATGTTCAAGCATTCTTATTGGTTAGTTCAACTCTGATGACAATAAGGGGTGTTGTGATTGGCCCCGCTTGCAGATAGGGGGAGATCGCGAACGTCAGGTCTTCCCAGTATGAAAATGTGATGCGAGGGGTAGGTCACGTTCTGAATACTGTTTTCTATTTTCTATTTTACAATGTGTACAAATTTGCTGTACGTTACTGATTTTATACATGTGTGGTTATATGGTACCTGTTAGGGATTGAGGGGCTTTCTGGGATGTGCTTTGGCATATGATTGCTGTAAATAATTGTGTTAGCTAGCATACACCGATGTCATGGTCACATAAGCCACGGCTAACACAGTTGTCTTCATGCTACAGATTTTGCCATCGACAGCCATCATCACTGTTAAGTCCTGCACAACTAACGTGCTGTTTCCCATTTAACCACAGGTATTTACACATGTTATATTTTGTATTGTATTTTTGTATTTTGTTCACCCAGTATGAAAATGTGATGCGAGGGATTTTGCCATCGACAGCCATCATCACTGTTAAGTCCTGCACAACTAACGTGCTGTTTCCCATTTAACCACAGGTATTTACACATGTTATATTTTGTATTGTATTTTTGTATTTTGTTCACCCAGTATGAAAATGTGATGCGAGGGATTTTGCCATCGACAGCCATCATCACTGTTAAGTCCTGCACAACTAACGTGCTGTTTCCCATTTAACCACAGCAGAAATAAATGATGCTCAACTGGGACCACTGGCCGAAGTGATTTATTATTTTAAAACACAACGCATGGAGAGTACACTATACATCTGTTACATATGTATGGACTGTACTGTATGTATGGACTGTACTCTGTCTGTACTATATGTCTGTACTGTATGTATGCAGGAAGAGGCTGGCTTTTGATTGGGGCTTCTGTAGAATGGAATTCTTCTACCCTTGATGAAGAGGCCTGGCATTAAACGTGTCCTGTTATTGATCTTTTGTACATTTTACATATAAGTTAATAAATCAAATGTCTAAAACCAAGATGTATGTCTTTCTTACGTTGTTGCCTTTTTTTTTTACACACACTAACCGTTTCGTTTTGTCACTTGTCTTCATTCTACATTAAATAATTTGGGCTTTTCACTATTTAAAAACTCGCCTGTGTTTCATTAATATGGTGTTGATAAAATCACGTTATTACTAACTAATTCAATAACTGTTATGAGGAAATCATCCATGATCTCATTCTAACGAGAAAGATAACGTTATAATGATAAAGATAACGTGATAACGGGAAGATAACGTTATAATGATAAAGATAACGTTATAACCAGTGGTGTAAAGTACCTAAGTAATGATACTTGAAAATACTACTTAAGATGTTTTTGGGGTTTCTTTACTTTACTATTTATATTTTTGGCAACTTTTACTTTTACTTCACTAAGTTCCTAAAGAAAAGTATGTACTTTTTACTCCATACATTTTTCCTGACACCGAAAAGCACTCATTACATGTGGAATGCTTAGCAGGACAGGAAAATGGTCCAGTTCACACACTTATCAAGAAAACATCCCTGGTCGTCCCTACTGCCTCTGATCTGGAGGTCTCACTAAACAGAGAACATCCCTGGTCGTCCCTACTGCCTCTGATCTGGAGGACTCACTAAACAGAGAACATCCCTGGTCGTCCCTACTGCCTCTGATCTGGAGGACTCACTAAACAGAGAACATCCCTGGTCATCCCTACTGCCTCTGATCTGGAGGACTCACTAAACAGAGAACATCCCTGGTCATCCCTACTGCCTCTGATCTGGAGGACTCACTAAACAGAGAACATCCCTGGTCATCCCGACTGCCTCTGATCTGGAGGACTCACTAAACAGAGAACATCCCTGGTCATCCCTACTGCCTCTGATCTGGAGGATTCACTAAACAGAGAACATCCCTGGTCATCCCTACTGCCTCTGATCTGGAGGACTCACTAAACAGAACATAAACACATGCTTCATTTGTAAATTATGTCTCAGTGTTGGAGTGTACCCCTGGCTATCCGTAAAAAAAAAATTTAACAAGAAAATGGTGCCATCTGGTTTGCTTAATATAAGGAATTTGAAATGATTTATACTTTTACTTTTGATATTTAAGTACATTTAAAACCAAATACCTTTAGACTTTTACTCAAGTAGTCTTTTACTGGGTGACTTTCACTTTTACCTGAGTCATTTTCTATTAAGGTATCTTAATTAGACAGATCATGTAGATCACGTTATAATGAGACAGATCACGTTTTAATGAGACAGATCAGGTTTTAATGAGACAGATCAGGTTATAATGAGACAGATCACGATTTAATGAGACAGATCAGGTTATAATGAGACAGATCAGGTTTTAATGAGACAGATCAGGTTATAATGAGACAGATCAGGTTATAATGAGACAGATCACGTTTTAATGAGACAGATCATGTAGATCACGTTATAATGAGATAGATCATGCAGATCATGTTATAATGAGACAGATCATGTTATAATGAGACAGATCACGTTATAATGAGACAGATCAGGTTATAATGAGACAGATCACGTTTTAATGAGACAGATCATGTAGATCACGTTATAATGAGATTCATGCAGATCATGTTATAATGAGACAGATCAGGTTATAATGAGACAGATCAGGTTATAATGAGACAGATCAGGTTATAGAAAGGGAGGGGTTGTAATCTGAATAAAGGTGAGAGGTTGTAATCTGAATAAAGTGAGGGATTATAATCTGAATAAAGGGAGAGGTTGTAATCTGAATAAAGGGAGAGGTTGTAATCTGAATAAAGGGAGAGGTTGTAATCTGAATAAAGTGAGGGATTATAATCTGAATAAAGGGAAAGGTTGTAATCTGAATAAAGGGAAAGGTTGTAATCTGAATAAAGGGAGAGGTTGTAATCTGAATAAAGGTGAGAGGTTGTAATATGAATAAAGGTGAGATGTAATCTGAATAAAGGGAGAGGTTGTAATCTGAATAAAGGGAGAGGTTGTAATCTGAATAAAGGGAGAGGTTGTAATCTGAATAAAGGGAGAGGTTGTAATCTGAATAAAGGGAGAGGTTGTAATCTGAATAAAGGTGAGAGGTTGTAATCTGAATAAAGGGAAAGGTTGTAATCTGAATAAAGGGAGAGGTTGTAATCTGAATAAAGGTGAGAGGTTGTAATATGAAGAAAGGGAGAGGTTGTAATCTGAATAAAGGGAGAGGTTGTAATCTGAATAAAGGAGAGGTTGTAATCTGAATAAAGGGAGAGGTTGTAATCTGAATAAAGGAGAGAGGTTGTAATCTGAATAAAGGGAGAGGTTGTAATCTGAATAAAGGGAGAGGTTGTAATCTGAATAAAGGGAGAGGTTGTAATCTGAATAAAGGGAGAGGTTGTAATCTGAATAAAGGAGAGGTTGTAATCTGAATAAAGGGAAAGGTTGTAATCTGAATAAAGGGAGAGGTTGTAATCTGAATAAAGGTGAGAGGTTGTAATCTGAATAAAGGGAGAGGTTGTAATCTGAATAAAGGAAGAGGTTGTAATCTGAATAAAGGGAGAGGTTGTAATCTGAATAAAGGGAGAGGTTGTAATCTGAATAAAGGTGAGAGGTTGTAATCTGAATAAAGGGAAAGGTTGTAATCTGAATAAAGGTGAGAGGTTGTAATCTGAATAAAGGGAGAGGTTGTAATCTGAATAAAGGGAGAGGTTGTAATCTGAATAAAGGAAGAGGTTGTAATCTGAATAAAGGAAGAGGTTGTAATCTGAATAAAGGGAGAGGTTGTAATCTGAATAAAGGGAGAGGTTGTAATCTGAATAAAGGGAGAGGTTGTAATCTGAATAAAGGGAGAGGTTGTAATCTGAATAAAGGGAGAGGTTGTAATCTGAATAAAGGGAGAGGTTGTAATCTGAATAAAGGGAGAGGTTGTAATCTGAATAAAGGGAGAGGTTGTAATCTGAATAAAGGGAGAGGTTGTAATCTGAATAAAGGGAGAGGTTGTAATCTGAATAAAGGGAGAGGTTGTAATCTGAATAAAGGTGAGAGGTTGTAATCTGAATAAAGGGAGTGGTTGTAATCTGAATAAAGGGAGAGGTTGTAATCTGAATAAAGGAAGAGGTTGTAATCTGAATAAAGGGAGAGGTTGTAATCTGAATAAAGGGAAAAAGGGCATTCTTGAACATGGGTTGAGACATTCTTACTAATTTGCTAGAAAACCATTTTGGATTTAAGTATAACTTTTGTATGACATGGTTTTCTAGAAAATGTATAAGAATGTCTCACCCCATGTTCAACTATTTTGTATGACTGAAGCCTTTAGTGAGAGGTCTAATGCTTTAATATTTAATAATCTGCCCTCCGAATTCAAATTCATTATATAAATAGGCCCATTTAATTGTGTCTGGTTTGCCGTTCCAAATAAAATGGAATATTGAAACCAGTAGACTACAGTTTCTCCAGTAGACTAATACAATGGGAAGTAAACTACAGTTTCTCCAGTAGACTAATACAAAGGAATGTAGACTACCAGGGGTTCATACTGTAATGCAGCTCCATCTTGTGGATGTTAGGCCCATCATTTGTCTTTATCATCCTTTTTTGACGTTGCTTCCTTCCTGTATATTTCTCTGACTTCCTGTTTGTTTGTCATACCCATACCAATTCATCAGGGGAAAGTAGACCCATTGGAGGCTCCCGGCTGTAGCCTATAGCCTAAATGGTGCAACATTCAGCCCCTACAAAACGCCCCCAATTCATCTGACGCACACCTCACTCAGGTCCACTGATGTCGGAATCACTATTTTCAATTTGCTAACAGATTCAATAGTATTTACATTTCAAAAATGCAATATTCTCGTACATCTTGATTATTTTTTTCTCGTTAAGAGACATTTACTATAAGTTGTTCCGACTAATGTGCTGCACTAACACATAATGCCATGTGACTACAGTAGCCTACATCTATAGTTTACTGTAAAATGATATGCTGCTTTTGGTTAAATACTGTAGTTTTCTGTGTGCTTCAATAGAACAAATGGAAAGAGTACCTACTGTATGCTCCTTTTTGTACCGGACCAAAAACCAATGTGCATGTGTCACGCCCTGACCTTAGAGATCCTTTTTATGTCTCTATTTTGGTTTGGTCAGGGCGTGAGTTGGGGTGGGCATTCTATGTTCTATGTTTTCTATTTCTGTGTGTTTGGCCGGGTGTGGTTCTCAATCAGAGGCGGCTGTCTATCGTTGTCTCTGATTGAGAACCATACTTAGGTAGCCTTTTCCCACCTGTGTTTTGTGGGTAGTTGTTTTCTGTTTTTGTGTCTGTACCAGACAGAACTGTTTGGTACTGTCGCTTTCGTTATCCTGTTTGTTGTTTTTGTTCAATTTGTTTTTTTGGATTAAATCATGAACACTTTAAACGCTGCACCTTGGTCCACTCTTCCTTCAGCCCACGAGAAGTGTTACAGCATGGATGTGAAAATCAAGGCGGTCTGGAACTGCACAAACAAAAATAAGTCCAAAAGGCGTTGGCATCAGTCCGTGCTTACTGAAGTGTAGCCAACAGTGAATGTTATGAATACCCATCTATGTTGTAAGTCTACCATTTGTAAAAACACAAAAAAAACGATGTCCAGACAGGACCAAAAAAAGACTTCCAAAAGATTTTGGCTAGTGCTTACTAGAGTGTAGCCTACCATGTCTTACTAGAGTGTAGCCTAACATGTCTTACTAGAGTGTAGCCTACCATGTCTTACTAGAGTGTAGCCTACCATTTCTTACTAGAGCCTACCATGTCTTACTAGAGTGTAGCCTACCATGTCTTACTAGAGTGTAGCCTACCATGTCTTACTAGAGTGTAGTCTACCATGTCTTACTAGAGTGTAGCCTACCATGTCTTACTAGAGTGTAGCCTACCATGTCTTACTAGAGTGTAGCCTACCATGTCTTACTAGAGCCTGCCATGTCTTACTAGAGTGTAGCCTACCATGTCTTACTAGAGCCTGCCATGTCTTACTAGAGTGTAGCCTACCATGTCTTACTAGAGTGTAGCCTACCATGTCTTACTAGAGTGTAGCCTACCATGTCTTACTAGAGTGTAGCCTACCATGTCTTACTAGAGTGTAGCCTACCATGTCTTACTAGAGTGTAGCCTACCATGTCTTACTAGAGTGTAGCCTACCATGTCTTACTAGAGTGTAGCCTACCATGTCTTACTAGAGTGTAGCCTACCATGTCTTACTAGAGCCTACCATTGTCTTACTAGAGCCTACCATTGTCTTACTAGAGTGTAGCCTACCATGTCTTACTAGAGTGTAGCCTACCATGTCTTACTAGAGTGTAGTCTACCATGTCTTACTAGAGTGTGGCCTACCATGTCTTACTAGAGTGTAGCCTACCATGTCTTACTAGAGTGTAGTCTACCATGTCTTACTAGAGTGTAGTCTACCATGTCTTACTAGAGTGTGGCCTACCATGTCTTACTAGAGTGTAGCCTACCATGTCTTACTAGAGTGTAGCCTACCATGTCTTACTAGAGTGTAGCCTACCATGTCTTACTAGAGTGTAGCCTGCCATGTCTTACTAGAGTGTAGCCTACCATGTCTTACTAGAGTGTAGCCTACCATGTCTTACTAGAGTGTAGCCTACCATGTCTTACTAGAGCGTAGCCTACCATGTCTTACTAGAGTGTAGCCTACCATGTCTTACTAGAGCCTGCCATGTCTTACTAGAGTGTAGCCTACCATGTCTTAATAGAGTGTAGCCTACCATGTCTTACTAGAGTGTAGCCTACCATGTCTTACTAGAGTGTAGCCTACCATGTCTTACTAGAGTGTAGCCTACCATGTCTTACTAGAGTGTAGCCTACCATGTCTTACTAGAGTGTAGCCTACCATGTCTTACTAGAGTGTAGCCTACCATGTCTTACTAGAGTGTAGCCTACCATGTCTTACTAGAGTGTAGCCTACCATGTCTTACTAGAGTGTAGCCTGCCATGTCTTACTAGAGTGTAGCCTACCATGTCTTACTAGAGTGTAGCCTACCATGTCTTACTAGAGTGTAGCCTGCCATGTCTTACTAGAGTGTAGCCTACCATGTCTTACTAGAGTGTAGCCTACCATGTCTTACTAGAGTGTAGCCTACCATGTCTTACTAGAGTGTAGCCTACCATGTCTTACTAGAGTGTAGCCTACCATGTCTTACTAGAGTGTAGCCTACCATGTCTTACTAGAGTGTAGCCTACCATGTCTTACTAGAGTGTAGCCTACCATGTCTTACTAGAGTGTAGCCTACCATGTCTTACTAGAGTGTAGCCTACCATGTCTTACTAGAGTGTAGCCTACCATGTCTTACTAGAGTGTAGCCTACCATGTCTTACTAGAGTGTAGCCTGCCATGTCTTACTAGAGTGTAGCCTACCATGTCTTACTAGAGTGTAGCCTACCATGTCTTACTAGAGTGTAGCCTACCATGTCTTACTAGAGCCTACCATGTCTTACTAGAGTGTAGCCTACCATGTCTTACTAGAGTGTAGCCTACCATGTCTTACTAGAGTGTAGTCTACCATGTCTTACTAGAGTGTAGCCTACCATGTCTTACTAGAGTGTAGCCTACCATGTCTTACTAGAGTGTAGCCTACCATGTCTTACTAGAGCCTGCCATGTCTAACTAGAGTGTAGCCTACCATGTCTTACTAGAGCCTACCATGTCTTACTAGAGTGTAGCCTACCATGTCTTACTAGAGTGTGGCCTACCATGTCTTACTAGAGTGTAGCCTACCATGTCTTACTAGAGTGTAGCCTACCATGTCTTACTAGAGTGTAGTCTACCATGTCTTACTAGAGTGTGGCCTACCATGTCTTACTAGAGTGTAGCCTACCATGTCTTACTAGATTATGGCCTACCATGTCTTACTAGAGTGTAGCCTACCATGTCTTACTAGAGTGTAGCCTGCCATGTCTTACGAGTGTAGCCTACCATGTCTTACTAGAGTGTAGCCTACCATGTCTTACTAGAGTGTAGCCTACCATGTCTTACTAGAGTGTAGCCTACCATGTCTTACTAGAGTGTAGCCTACCATGTCTTACTAGAGTGTAGCCTACCATGTCTTACTAGAGCCTGCCATGTCTTACTAGAGTGTAGCCTACCATGTCTTACTAGAGTGTAGCCTACCATGTCTTACTAGAGTGTAGCCTACCATGTCTTACTAGAGTGTAGCCTACCATGTCTTACTAGAGTGTAGCCTACCATGTCTTACTAGAGTGTAGCCTACCATGTCTTACTAGAGTGTAGCCTACCATGTCTTACTAGAGTGTAGCCTGCCATGTCTTACTAGAGTGTAGCCTACCATGTCTTACTAGAGTGTAGCCTACCATGTCTTACTAGAGTGTAGCCTGCCATGTCTTACTAGAGTGTAGCCTACCATGTCTTACTAGAGCCTGCCATGTCTTACTAGAGTGTAGCCTACCATGTCTTACTAGAGTGTAGCCTACCATGTCTTACTAGAGTGTAGCCTACCATGTCTTACTAGAGTGTAGCCTACCATGTCTTACTAGAGTGTAGCCTACCATGTCTTACTAGAGTGTAGCCTACCATGTCTTACTAGAGTGTAGCCTACCATGTCTTACTAGAGTGTAGCCTGCCATGTCTTACTAGAGTGTAGCCTACCATGTCTTACTAGAGTGTAGCCTACCATGTCTTACTAGAGCCTACCATGTCTTACTAGAGTGTAGACTACCATGTCTTACTAGAGCCTACCATGTCTTACTAGAGTGTAGCCTACCATGTCTTACTAGAGTGTAGCCTACCATGTCTTACTAGAGTGTAGCCTACCATGTCTTACTAGAGTGTAGCCTACCATGTCTTACTAGAGTGTAGCCTACCATGTCTTACTAGAGTGTAGCCTACCATGTCTTACTAAAGCGTAGCCTACCATTTCTTACTAGAGTGTAGCCTACCATGTCTTACTAGAGTGTAGCCTACCATGTCTTACTAGAGTGTAGCCTACCATGTCTTACTAGAACGTAGCCTACCATGTCTTACTAGAGCGTATCCTACCATGTCTTACTAGAGTGTAGCCTACCATGTCTTACTAGAGTGTAGCCTACCATGTCTTACTAGAGTGTAGCCTACCATGTCTTACTAGAGTGTGGCCTACCATGTCTTACTAGAGTGTAGCCTACCATGTCTTACTAGAGTGTAGCCTACCATGTCTTACTAGAGCGTAGCCTACCATGTCTTACTAGAGCGTAGCCTACCATGTCTTACTAGAGTGTAGCCTACCATGTCTTACTAGAGTGTAGCCTACCATGTCTTACTAGAGCCTGCCATGTCTTACTAGAGTGTAGCCTACCATGTCTTACTAGAGTGTAGCCTACCATGTCTTACTAGAGCCTGCCATGTCTTACTAGAGTGTAGCCTACCATGTCTTACTCGAGCCTGCCATGTCTTACTAGAGTGTAGCCTACCATGTCTTACTAGAGTCTACCATGTCTTACTAGAGCCTACCATGTCTTACTAGAGTGTAGCCTACCATGTCTTACTAGAGTGTAGCCTACCATGTCTTACTAGAGTGTAGCCTACCATGTCTTACTAGAGTGTAGCCTACCATGTCTTACTAGAGTGTAGCCTACCATGTCTTACTAGAGTGTAGCCTACCATGTCTTACTAGAGCCTGCCATGTCTTACTAGAGTGTAGCCTACCATGTCTTACTAGAGTGTAGCCTACCATGTCTTACTAGAGTGTAGCCTGCCATGTCTTACTAGAGTGTAGCCTACCATGTCTTACTAGAGCCTGTCATGTCTTACTAGAGTGTAGCCTACCATGTCTTACTAGAGTGTAGCCTACCATGTCTTACTAGAGTGTAGCCTACCATGTCTTACTAGAGTGTAGCCTACCATGTCTTACTAGAGTGTAGCCTGCCATGTCTTACTAGAGTGTAGCCTACCATGTCTTACTAGAGCCTGCCATGTCTTACTAGAGTGTAGCCTACCATGTCTTACTAGAGCCTGCCATGTCTTACTAGAGTGTAGCCTACCATGTCTTACTAGATCCTGCCATGTCTTACTAGAGTGTAGCCTACCATGTCTTACTAGAGCCTGCCATGTCTTACTAGAGTGTAGCCTACCATGTCTTACTAGAGTGTAGCCTACCATGTCTTACTAGAGTCTGCCATGTCTTACTAGAGTGTAGCCTACCATGTCTTACTAGAGTGTAGCCTACCATGTCTTACTAGAGTGTAGTCTACCATGTCTTACTAGAGTGTAGTCTACCATGTCTTACTAGAGTGTAGCCTACCATGTCTTACTAGAGTGTAGCCTACCATGTCTTACTAGAGCCTACCATGTCTTACTAGAGTGTAGACTACCATGTCTTACTAGAGCCTACCATGTCTTACTAGAGTGTAGCCTACCATGTCTTACTAGAGTGTAGCCTACCATGTCTTACTAGAGTGTAGCCTACCATGTCTTACTAGAGTGTAGCCTACCATGTCTTACTAGAGTGTAGCCTACCATGTCTTACTAGAGTGTAGCCTACCATGTCTTACTAAAGCGTAGCCTACCATTTCTTACTAGAGTGTAGCCTACCATGTCTTACTAGAGTGTAGCCTACCATGTCTTACTAGAGTGTAGCCTACCATGTCTTACTAGAACGTAGCCTACCATGTCTTACTAGAGCGTATCCTACCATGTCTTACTAGAGTGTAGCCTACCATGTCTTACTAGAGTGTAGCCTACCATGTCTTACTAGAGTGTAGCCTACCATGTCTTACTAGAGTGTGGCCTACCATGTCTTACTAGAGTGTAGCCTACCATGTCTTACTAGAGTGTAGCCTACCATGTCTTACTAGAGCGTAGCCTACCATGTCTTACTAGAGCGTAGCCTACCATGTCTTACTAGAGTGTAGCCTACCATGTCTTACTAGAGTGTAGCCTACCATGTCTTACTAGAGCCTGCCATGTCTTACTAGAGTGTAGCCTACCATGTCTTACTAGAGTGTAGCCTACCATGTCTTACTAGAGCCTGCCATGTCTTACTAGAGTGTAGCCTACCATGTCTTACTCGAGCCTGCCATGTCTTACTAGAGTGTAGCCTACCATGTCTTACTAGAGTCTACCATGTCTTACTAGAGCCTACCATGTCTTACTAGAGTGTAGCCTACCATGTCTTACTAGAGTGTAGCCTACCATGTCTTACTAGAGTGTAGCCTACCATGTCTTACTAGAGTGTAGCCTACCATGTCTTACTAGAGTGTAGCCTACCATGTCTTACTAGAGTGTAGCCTACCATGTCTTACTAGAGTGTAGCCTACCATGTCTTACTAGAGTGTAGCCTACCATGTCTTACTAGAGTGTAGCCTACCATGTCTTACTAGAGCCTGCCATGTCTTACTAGAGTGTAGCCTACCATGTCTTACTAGAGTGTAGCCTACCATGTCTTACTAGAGTGTAGCCTGCCATGTCTTACTAGAGTGTAGCCTACCATGTCTTACTAGAGCCTGTCATGTCTTACTAGAGTGTAGCCTACCATGTCTTACTAGAGTGTAGCCTACCATGTCTTACTAGAGTGTAGCCTGCCATGTCTTACTAGAGTGTAGCCTACCATGTCTTACTAGAGTGTAGCCTGCCATGTCTTACTAGAGTGTAGCCTACCATGTCTTACTAGAGCCTGCCATGTCTTACTAGAGTGTAGCCTACCATGTCTTACTAGATCCTGCCATGTCTTACTAGAGTGTAGCCTACCATGTCTTACTAGAGCCTGCCATGTCTTACTAGAGTGTAGCCTACCATGTCTTACTAGAGTGTAGCCTACCATGTCTTACTAGAGTCTGCCATGTCTTACTAGAGTGTAGCCTACCATGTCTTACTAGAGTGTAGCCTACCATGTCTTACTAGAGTGTAGTCTACCATGTCTTACTAGAGTGTAGTCTACCATGTCTTACTAGAGTGTAGTCTACCATGTCTTACTAGAGTGTAGCCTACCATGTCTTACTAGAGTGTAGCCTACCATGTCTTACTAGAGTGTAGCCTACCATGTCTTACTAGAGTGTAGTCTACCATGTCTTACTAGAGTGTAGTCTACCATGTCTTACTAGAGTGTAGCCTACCATGTCTTACTAGAGTGTAGCCTACCATGTCTTACTAGAGTGTAGCCTACCATGTCTTACTAGAGCCTACCATGTCTTACTAGAGTGTAGCCTACCATGTCTTACTAGAGTGTAGCCTACCATGTCTTACTAGAGTTTAGCCTACCATGTCTTACTAGAGTGTAGCCTACCATGTCTTACTAGAGTGTAGCCTACCATGTCTTACTAGAGCCTGCCATGTCTTACTAGAGTGTAGCCTACCATGTCTTACTAGAGCCTGCCATGTCTTACTAGAGTGTAGCCTACCATGTCTTACTAGAGTCTGCCATGTCTTACTAGAGTGTAGCCTACCATGTCTTACTAGAGTGTAGCCTACCATGTCTTACTAGAGCCTGCCATGTCTTACTAGAGTGTAGCCTACCATGTCTTACTAGAGCCTGCCATGTCTTACTAGAGTGTAGTCTACCATGTCTTACTAGAGTGTAGCCTACCATGTCTTACTAGAGTGTAGTCTACCATGTCTTACTAGAGTGTAGCCTACCATGTCTTACTAGAGTGTAGTCTACCATGTCTTACTAGAGTGTAGCCTACCATGTCTTACTAGAGTGTAGTCTACCATGTCTTACTAGAGTGTAGCCTACCATGTCTTACTAGAGTGTAGCCTACCATGTCTTACTAGAGTGTAGCCTACCATGTCTTACTAGAGTGTAGCCTACCATGTCTTACTAGAGTGTAGCCTACCATGTCTTACTAGAGTGTAGCCTACCATGTCTTACTAGAGTGTAGCCTACCATGTCTTACTAGAGTGTAGCCTACCATGTCTTACTAGAGTGTAGCCTACCATGTCTTACTAGAGCCTGCCATGTCTTACTAGAGCCTGCCATGTCTTACTAGAGTGTAGCCTACCATGTCTTACTAGAGTGTAGCCTACCATGTCTTACTAGAGTGTAGCCTACCATGTCTTACTAGAGTGTAGCCTACCATGTCTTACTAGAGTGTAGCCTACCATGTCTTACTAGAGTGTAGCCTACCATGTCTTACTAGAGTGTAGCCTACCATGTCTTACTAGAGTGTAGCCTACCATGTCTTACTAGAGTGTAGCCTACCATGTCTTACTAGAGTGTAGCCTACCATGTCTTACTAGAGTGTAGCCTACCATGTCTTACTAGAGTGTAGTCTACCATGTCTTACTAGAGTGTAGTCTGCCATGTCTTACTAGAGTGTAGCCTGCCATGTCTTACTAGAGTGTAGCCTGCCATGTCTTACTAGAGTGTAGCCTACCATGTCTTACTAGAGTGTAGCCTACCATGTCTTACTAGAGTGTAGCCTACCATGTCTTACTAGAGTGTAGCCTACCATGTCTTACTAGAGTGTAGCCTACCATGTCTTACTAGAGTGTAGCCTACCATGTCTTACTAGAGTGTAGCCTACCATGTCTTACTAGAGTGTAGCCTACCATGTCTTACTAGAGTGTAGCCTACCATGTCTTACTAGAGCCTGCCATGTCTTACTAGAGTGTAGCCTACCATGTCTTACTAGAGTGTAGCCTACCATGTCTTACTAGAGCCTGCCATGTCTTACTAGAGTGTAGCCTACCATGTCTTACTCGAGCCTGCCATGTCTTACTAGAGTGTAGCCTACCATGTCTTACTAGAGTCTACCATGTCTTACTAGAGCCTACCATGTCTTACTAGAGTGTAGTCTACCATGTCTTACTAGAGTGTAGCCTACCATGTCTTACTAGAGTGTAGCCTACCATGTCTTACTAGAGTGTAGCCTACCATGTCTTACTAGAGTGTAGCCTACCATGTCTTACTAGAGTGTAGCCTACCATGTCTTACTAGAGTGTAGCCTACCATGTCTTACTAGAGCCTGCCATGTCTTACTAGAGTGTAGCCTACCATGTCTTACTAGAGTGTAGCCTACCATGTCTTACTAGAGTGTAGCCTGCCATGTCTTACTAGAGTGTAGCCTACCATGTCTTACTAGAGCCTGTCATGTCTTACTAGAGTGTAGCCTACCATGTCTTACTAGAGTGTAGCCTACCATGTCTTACTAGAGTGTAGCCTACCATGTCTTACTAGAGTGTAGCCTACCATGTCTTACTAGAGTGTAGCCTGCCATGTCTTACTAGAGTGTAGCCTACCATGTCTTACTAGAGCCTGCCATGTCTTACTAGAGTGTAGCCTACCATGTCTTACTAGAGCCTGCCATGTCTTACTAGAGTGTAGCCTACCATGTCTTACTAGAGCCTGCCATGTCTTACTAGAGTGTAGCCTACCATGTCTTACTAGAGCCTGCCATGTCTTACTAGAGTGTAGCCTACCATGTCTTACTAGAGTGTAGCCTACCATGTCTTACTAGAGTCTGCCATGTCTTACTAGAGTGTAGCCTACCATGTCTTACTAGAGTGTAGCCTACCATGTCTTACTAGAGTGTAGTCTACCATGTCTTACTAGAGTGTAGTCTACCATGTCTTACTAGAGTGTAGTCTACCATGTCTTACTAGAGTGTAGCCTACCATGTCTTACTAGAGTGTAGCCTACCATGTCTTAATAGAGTGTAGCCTACCATGTCTTACTAGAGTGTAGTCTACCATGTCTTACTAGAGTGTAGTCTACCATGTCTTACTAGAGTGTAGCCTACCATGTCTTACTAGAGTGTAGCCTACCATGTCTTACTAGAGTGTAGCCTACCATGTCTTACTAGAGCCTACCATGTCTTACTAGAGTGTAGCCTACCATGTCTTACTAGAGTGTAGCCTACCATGTCTTACTAGAGTGTAGCCTACCATGTCTTACTAGAGTGTAGCCTACCATGTCTTACTAGAGTGTAGCCTACCATGTCTTACTAGAGCCTGCCATGTCTTACTAGAGTGTAGCCTACCATGTCTTACTAGAGCCTGCCATGTCTTACTAGAGTGTAGCCTACCATGTCTTACTAGAGTCTGCCATGTCTTACTAGAGTGTAGCCTACCATGTCTTACTAGAGTGTAGCCTACCATGTCTTACTAGAGCCTGCCATGTCTTACTAGAGTGTAGCCTACCATGTCTTACTAGAGCCTGCCATGTCTTACTAGAGTGTAGTCTACCATGTCTTACTAGAGTGTAGCCTACCATGTCTTACTAGAGTGTAGCCTACCATGTCTTACTAGAGTGTAGCCTACCATGTCTTACTAGAGTGTAGTCTACCATGTCTTACTAGAGTGTAGCCTACCATGTCTTACTAGAGTGTAGTCTACCATGTCTTACTAGAGTGTAGCCTACCATGTCTTACTAGAGTGTAGCCTACCATGTCTTACTAGAGTGTAGCCTACCATGTCTTACTAGAGTGTAGCCTACCATGTCTTACTAGAGTGTAGCCTACCATGTCTTACTAGAGTGTAGCCTACCATGTCTTACTAGAGTGTAGCCTACCATGTCTTACTAGAGTGTAGCCTACCATGTCTTACTAGAGTGTAGCCTACCATGTCTTACTAGAGTGTAGCCTACCATGTCTTACTAGAGCATGCCATGTCTTACTAGAGTGTAGCCTACCATGTCTTACTAGAGTGTAGCCTACCATGTCTTACTAGAGTGTAGCCTACCATGTCTTACTAGAGTGTAGCCTACCATGTCTTACTAGAGTGTAGCCTACCATGTCTTACTAGAGTGTAGCCTACCATGTCTTACTAGAGTGTAGCCTACCATGTCTTACTAGAGTGTAGCCTACCATGTCTTACTAGAGTGTAGCCTACCATGTCTTACTAGAGTGTAGCCTACCATGTCTTACTAGAGTGTAGACTACCATGTCTTACTAGAGTGTAGTCTGCCATGTCTTACTAGAGTGTAGCCTGCCATGTCTTACTAGAGTGACGCCTACCATGTCTTACTAGAGTGTAGCCTACCATGTCTTACTAGAGTGTAGCCTACCATGTCTTACTAGAGTGTAGCCTACCATGTCTTACTAGAGTGTAGCCTACCATGTCTTACTAGAGTGTAGCCTACCATGTCTTACTAGAGTGTAGCCTACCATGTCTTACTAGAGTGTAGCCTACCATGTCTTACTAGAGTGTAGCCTACCATGTCTTACTAGAGTGTAGCCTACCATGTCTTACTAGAGTGTAGCCTACCATGTCTTACTAGAGTGTAGCCTACCATGTCTTACTAGAGATACTTTTCACAGATGTATTTTAGGTCTGACACGGAACCCAAACCGGCTGCACGCGTGCGCCATCGTGCATACATTTATTTTGTCCCCCCACAGCAAACGAGATCACGACACGCAGGTAAAATATTTTTTTTAAACTCAGAACCAATTATATTAATTTGGCAACAGGTCGAAAAGCATTAAACATTTATGTCAATTTAGCTAGCTAGCTTGCACTTGCTAGCTAATTTGTCCTATTTAGCTAGCTTGCTGTTGCTAGCTAATTTGTCCTGGGATATAAACATTGAGTTGTTATTTTACCTGAAATGCACAAGGTCCTCTACTCCGCCAATTAATCCACAGATAAAACTGTCAACCGAATTGTTTCTAGTTGTCTCTCCTCCTTCCAGGCTTTTTCTTCTCTTGACTTCATATTGCGATTGGCAACTTTCATAAATTAGGTGCAATTACCGCCACTGACCTTGTTCGCCTTTCAGTCACCCACGTGTGTATAACCAATGAGGAGATGACACGTGGGTATCTGCTTCTATAAACCAATGAGGAGATGGGAGAGGCAGGACTTGCAGCGCGATCTGCGTCAGAAATAGAACTGATTTCTATTTTAGCTGCTCGTTGGTGCAGCGCGAGCAGAGTGGGTGCAATAATTGAATAACATAGATTTCTAATTTTATTTTGCAACGCTCGCGCACGCGACACGAGTGGTGTGGTCAGCCTGTTAGAGTAGAGTTGACACTAGAAGGGAAAACTGAAAACACTAAGGCCTTGTATAAGGGTCAACTTCCCTTTATGTTGGTTTTGAGAAGGTACTGCTGAAGGTGTTGACCGTATACTGCTGAAGGTGTTGACCATATACTGCTGAAGGTGTTGACCATATACTGCTGAAAGTGTTGCCCATATACTGCTGAAGGTGTTGACCATATACTGCTGAAGGTGTTGGCCGTATACTGCTGAAGGTGTTGACCATATACTGCTGAAGGTGTTGACCATATACTGCTGAAGGTGTTGACCATATACTGCTGAAGGTGTTGGCCGTATACTGCTGAAGGTGTTGACCGTATACTGCTGAAGGTGTTGACCATATACTGCTGAAGGTGTTGACCGTATACTGCTGAAGGTGTTGACCGTATACTGCTGAAGGTGTTTACCGTATACTGCTGAAGGTGTTGACCGTATACTGCTGAAGGTGTTGACCATATACTGCTGAAGGTGTTGACCGTATACTGCTGAAGGTGTTGACCGTATACTGCTGAAGGTGTTGACCATATACTGCTGAAGGTGTTGACCATATACTGCTGAAGGTGTTGACCATATACTGCTGAATGTGTTGACCGTATACTGCTGAAGGTGTTGACCATATACTGCCGAAGGTGTTGACCATATACTGCTGAAGGTGTTGACCATATACTGCTGAATGTGTTGACCGTATACTGCTGAAGGTGTTGACCGTATACTGCTGAAGGTGTTGACCGTATACTGCTGAAGGTGTTGACCGTATACTGCTGAAGGTGTTGACCGTATACTGCTGAAGGTGTTGACCATATACTGCTGAATGTGTTGACCATATACTGCTGAAGGTGTTGACCATATACTGCTGAAGGTGTTGACCATACACTGCTGAATGTGTTGACCATATACTGCTGAAGGTGTTGACCGTATACTGCTGAAGGTGTTGACCATATACTGCTGAAGGTGTTGACCATATACTGCTGAAGGTGTTGACCATATACTGCTGAAGGTGTTGACCATATACTGCTGAATGTGTTGACCATATACTGCTGAAGGTGTTGACCATATACTGCTGAATGTGTTGACCATATACTGCTGAAGGTGTTGACCATATACTGCTGAAGGTGTTGATCATATACTGCTGAAGGTGTTGACCATATACTGCTGAAGGTGTTGACCATATACTGCTGAAGGTGTTGACCATATACTGCTGAAGGTGTTGACCGTATACTGCTGAAGGTGTTGACCGTATACTGCTGAAGGTGTTGACCGTATACTGCTGAAGGTGTTGACCGTATACTGCTGAAGGTGTTGACCGTATACTGCTGAAGGTGTTGACCATATACTGCTGAAGGTGTTGACCGTATACGGCTGAAGGTGTTGACCATATACTGCTGAAGATGTTGACCATATACTGCTGAAGGTGTTGACCATATACTGCTGAAGGTGTTGACCATATACTGCTGAAGGTGTTGACCATATACTGCTGAAGGTGTTGACCATATACTGCTGAATGTGTTGACCGTATACTGCTGAAGGTGTTGACCGTATACTGCTGAAGGTGTTGACCGTATACTGCTGAAGGTGTTGACCGTATACTGCTGAAGGTGTTGACCGTATACTGCTGAATGTGTTGACCGTATACTGCTGAAGGTGTTGACCATATACTGCTGAAGGTGTTGACCATATACTGCTGAATGTGTTGACCATATACTGCTGAAGGTGTTGACCATATACTGCTGCATGTGTTGACCATATACTGCTGAAGGTGTTGACCATATACTGCTGAAGGTGTTGACCATATACTGCTGAAGGTGTTGACCGTATACTGCTGAAGGTGTTGACCATATACTGCTGAAGATGTTGACCATTTACTGCTGAAGGTGTTGACCATATACTGCTGAAGGTGTTGGTCTGCTGAAGGTGTTGAACATATACTGCTGAAT